>NC_134832.1:118053064-118354957 GCF_004210375.1 Tachypleus tridentatus | reverse complement strand
GCACGTGGACATCAACAAAACCACGTCTAAGTTAACGAAATGCATCAAAGTCCACTGTAACTGCATCAAAGGGTTTAGCAGGTACGTGGTCTGAAAGAATCGTTCTGATTCCAATATTTTCCATCATATTTCTTATGAAGACTCCACGTATTTCGAATTTTGACGGCAAGATTGCGAACTTTTGGATTCTGAACTTCCACCGATTACAAATTCTTGTTTGTATTTTGTAACAGTACCAACAGATATAGTCAGGTTTATCGCAATGGCTTTTTGGGTCGAAGAGTTCCATCGTACTACTACAACCTTTATTTTTCAGTTCGATTTTACTACCATAACCTTCGCTTTCCAGTTCCATTTTACTACTATGATCCTCACATGGCGGTTCCATTTTGTTACCATAACTTTCATTTTGCGGTTCTATTTTACTACTATTTCTTTTACTTCAGTTTAGAGTGTAGTTTTGGAACTTTTACTACCCTAGGTACTTCTCTGCACAAGTTATTCTCGTTGCCCGAGGCATGAAGGTTATATAAACATACAGTTGTTCGAATAAATTGAATTAACCCTCTGTATTACTTGACCGTCATTTCATTATTTATTGTTTGTTTTCCTAGTTATACAGTGCTGATCTATGTGTTTAGGCTTCTCCTTCAATCATTAGAACATAAACATGTTTCTGAATTAGAATATTTATTTGTTTTTGAATTTCGCGCAAAGCTACTAGAGAGCCATCTGCGCTAGCCGTCCCTAATTTAGCAGTGTAAGACTAGAAGAAAGGCAGCTAGTCCTCACCACCAACTGCCAACTCTTGGGCTACTCTTCTACCAACGAATAGTGGGATTTATCGTCACATTATAACGCCCCACGGCTGAAAGGGCGAGCGTGTTTGGTGTGATGGGGATTCGAACCTGCGACCGTCAGATTATGAGTCGAACGCCTTAACCCACCAGGCCACGCCGAGCCATCTTTGAGAAACCATGTAAATTGTTTTTAAGTGAATTATATACTTTGCTTGTTTAATTCAATGATTAAACACGAAAGTTGTTTATAAGTAAGCGGAACCGTCACAAGATTGCGTAAAAACTATAACGATTCACACTATGTGAGTGAAAAACGTTTTTTTCTTAATGAACCGAATAAACACAACAGCTGTTGCTACGCGAACAAAAAAAAAAAAGTGAATTGAAAACAAAAACCATTCGTTGCAGAGTAAATGAAAGGTATTTGTTTCTAAATGAACTAAAAACATACAAAACGGTGATACGATATGCCCACACTTACTGTGCTCCTTTCAATAACACATTCTTGTCGTTTGTGGCATGTTTGTGAAAGAAAAATAAACACCAAATAGTTGAAAAACGATAATTTACCTCGCTTTTAGAAACTCTGTATTAGTCCTGAAAACGTAACTACTGGGTCCATGACCTTCTTGTCCTGAGTAAATGTTTGTTTTGGGAAAGGATAGACGGCGAAAATAGCATTGAATTCAGTAACTCAGAATTTTAATTATGTAGACGTAGGAGACTGTTCTTCAGGATGGTTTAATCATACTTTATCTTTGTTTTAAAATTAATGTAAAGGTTTCTAGTTTAGATAACAACCACTGTAATTTCTGCGGAATCTCAAACGGATGCAAAGGTTATAATTTACAAATGTTTGGGTTTCCCCATTTTTACATGAGCGTCTCACGAAGATATAGAAACTGAATATCCTATTATTTCTAAAATAATTGAATTTTAAAATTGTTGGAAAGAAATGAGGAAATATTCTTTTGTTTAGAACATATACTATATAATTATATTTTTATGTAGAAATTAGGTGTTTGTTAAATAATTTACATCGAATCGTCAGAAGTCTGAAATATTACATTATTTGGCTAGCTACGTTATTGTTTTATTTCGAACCAAGCAATTTTCAGAGCGTTGTATTTATTTCAATAACAATTTAAATTTTATAATGTCCTAACTTTAACTAATGTAACATGATAGGGAAATAAATATTAACGGTGTTTCAATAAAAACGGGTCTTAAAATTTCCTTAATAATTAGAAAAACATATTTAATAGTTTCTTATGGAGAATCTTTTAAGAGTAAAATCCTCAAATACATTTCCATTTCGAGCTTGTGGTGTTTCGATTATCAGACCAACTCCTAGGTTAGCTTCACTCTGATATATAATATAATAGTCAAGAAAAAGACAGAGAAATGAAACTGAGCTTAAAATAAATGTACAGAGATTGAAACGACTCGGAGCCTTTGTGTAACCGAACTGGACCAAATAAACTATATGTCACCTCCTTAATGTAACTCATGAAAAATAAAGCCTACGAATAAGCATCTATATTGTTAACTATAAGGTATATTAAAAGCTGTGTTAAAAAAAAATTACACCAAAGTAACATCCAATAATACGTTCTTTATCACAAAGCACTGTCCTAAGCCTCGTCATTGTATGAATTCTACACAGCTTTCCCTGTTTTTAATTGTGAAAATGCAACATTAGCAATCATTTATGGTATATTTTAAATACACTTATTGGGTGTTCTCTGTTATGATCTGACACAACGTTTTCTTCCATCATTGGACTTTCTTCTCAGCTTTTTAGAGATTTCGGTGTGAAGCTTTGACAATATCCAATGTTCCTACTGGTAACTCGAGCATCACACTTCATTCAGATTAATGAAAGAAGTAGGAGTTTCCTGACTTTTCTTTTACTAATTATATCACCACCGCCATGATATATCGGTAAAATATCTGAAAGTGGATATCTGAGGATGAGAGTAAGGCAGGGACATAGTTATCCTTGGTGCGAGTGGCACTCGACCAGTTTTTGATTCTTGTTTCTTTGTTGAAAGATATTTGATGATTTCTCATAGTTTTCTTTTTCTTCTTTTCTTCAGCCTTTTTCGAGGATAGTAAACCAAGTACTGAGAAGAAAAGTTTTGACGTAAAGAGAAGAAGTTGGACAGTTTATTGTAAATAAGTGCCTTTCTTTGGGATTTCATCATTTGGATGGTTCCTGTCCTTAGGTGTGAAATTAAATTGTTAAATAGGTTATTTCTGTTATGACTGTGGTTATTTCTTCTTATCATATTTGGATTAGGTATTCCACAAGTGTCAGAAGTAACTTCCTGGTTAACTAGTTAAGCTCTGGAGGAAATCCTGATTCACAGAAAGTTAGAGAGTTTATATTTACTAAGGATCGGCGTCCTATAGCTCAAACTTATTGTCTCCTCCACCTGTTACCAGCCAGACGTCACTGTAAACGTTTGTCTATTGGCATCATGCCTGATCACCAGACAACCTGCCTACTGGACGTTGACCATGGTCAATAACTTCTCCCAGTTATCTTTATAAGAGGTTCGGTCCCAGTGACGGAGCGAGAATTAAAGGTAGCGCTAATGAAATGGCTTTACTCCAGTTTTATGCTTGGATGATTATTCATGCTCAGTTAAAATAAGAAAGAAAGGCATTACTGCCTCATGAGTGGATTATATAATTCAACATTTGACAGGTAAAAAGTGAATAGTTGTTGTTCTGGTTAAGGGATGGGAAAGGAGCTGTAGCTATTTTATTTGTTTGTTTATTGGTCTCTTTTTATTGAGATTACTTGAAAGTGAGAGGACAGTGACACTTCTTCTATCAGGTGTGAGTGTCTTTGATGTTCACGTAATACAGTAGTATGCCATTAATCAACTAAATTTATAAATCATATGAATAGTTTCAAATACACACTGATTGTTTTAAATGTGTTGACAATAAATCAGCTTATCAACAGATCATGCCCCAGGTCTCAGACTGTTATTTAAATAAGACTGGAAGATGAAGGCTGAAAGGCAAATGAACCATGTTATCTGCATTCGCTGATCGTCTCGTTGAGCTCCAAAACTTGGTCTACATTCCAGTAGGAGACGATTGAAATACAAATTATTACCACGTGTGTTTTTCTTATAGCAAAGCCACATCGGAATGCATGCTGTGTCTACCGAGAGGATTCGAATCCCTGAATTCTGCGATGTACATCCGTAGTCTTGTCGCTGTCCCTGCTGGAGACAAGTATTATTATTCATACAACATCACGAGCGTCTTGCGTGTTTGTGAACACTGTGACTGTTTGAATCCATATAAATAAATGCCGTTATGTGTGTTTATCTGTTCCTTATACAAACGTATCAATCAGCGCCAAACTTGACACAGCGATTGAGAATGACATGAAGAAGTAGGAGTTAGAACCTCATCTAATTTTATATTGACAGAATTCGAGAAAAGGGGTATGTTTGTCTTTCCACTATTGATGCCTTTGTGTACTTTTATTGCACTCAATGTGCAACGAACATTTTGAAATGTGTTAATAATAATAATATATATAATGAGTAACACTAGTATACAGAACGGTGAATAAGTGTGATACTTGACTAATAATACCAACAATATCACTAATTTATAGATTCGGTGAAGATGGCATGATAACCTGACTAATAATATAATACTAACAATAACACTAGTATACAGAACGGCGAATAAGTGTGATACTTGACTAATAATACCAACAATATCACTAATTTATAGATTCGGTGAAGATGGCAATGATAACCTGACTAATAATATAATACTAACAATAACACTAGTATACAGAACGGCGAATAAGTGTGATACTTGACTAATAATACCAACAATATCACTAATTTATAGATTCGGTGAAGATGGCATGATAACCTGACTAATAATATAATACTAACAATAACACTAGTATACAGAACGGCGAATAAGTGTGATACTTGACTAATAATACCAACAATATCACTAATTTATAGATTCGGTGAAGATGGCATGATAACCTGACTAACCAATAACACTAGACAGAACGGCGAATAAGTGTGATACTTGACTATACTAACAATAACACTAATACTAACAATAACACTAGTATACAGAACGGCGAATAAGTGTGATACTTGACTAATAATACCAACAATATCACTAATTTATAGATTCGGTGAAGATGGCATGATAACCTGACTAATAATATAATACTAACAATAACACTAGTATACAGAACGGCGAATAAGTGTGATACTTGACTAATAATACCAACAATATCACTAATTTATAGATTCGGTGAAGATGGCATGATAACCTGACTAATAATATAATACTAACAATAACACTAGTATACAGAACGGCGAATAAGTGACTGATTCGGTGACTTGACGGCGAAGATAAGTATATACTATACCAACAATATCACTAATTTATAGATTCGGTGAAGATGGCATGATAACCTGACTAATAATATAATACTAACAATAACACTAGTATACAGAACGGCGAATAAGTGTGATACTTGACTAATAATACCAACAATATCACTAATTTATAGATTCGGTGAAGATGGCATGATAACCTGACTAATAATATAATACTAACAATAACACTAGTATACAGAACGGCGAATAAGTGTGATACTTGACTAATAATACCAACAATATCACTAATTTATAGATTCGGTGAAGATGGCATGATAACCTGACTAATAATATAATACTAACAATAACACTAGTATACAGAACGGCGAATAAGTGTGATACTTGACTAATAATACCAACAATTTCACTAATTTATAGATTCGGTGAAGATGGCATGATAACCTGACTAATAATATAATACTAACAATAACACTAGTATACAGAACGGCGAATAAGTGTGATACTTGACTAATAATACCAACAATATCACTAATTTATAGATTCGGTGAAGATGGCATGATAACCTGACTAATAATATAATACTAACAATAACACTAGTATACAGAACGGCGAATAAGTGTGATACTTGACTAATAATACCAACAATATCACTAATTTATAGATTCGGTGAAGATGGCATGATAACCTGACTAATAATATAATACTAACAATAACACTAGTATACAGAACGGCGAATAAGTGTGATACTTGACTAATAATACCAACAATATCACTAATTTATAGATTCGGTGAAGATGGCATGATAACCTGACTAATAATATAATACTAACAATAACACTAGTATACAGAACGGCGAATAAGTGTGATACTTGACTAATAATACCAACAATATCACTAATTTATAGATTCGGTGAAGATGGCATGATAACCTGACTAATAATATAATACTAACAATAACACTAGTATACAGAACGGCGAATAAGTGTGATACTTGACTAATAATACCAACAATATCACTAATTTATAGATTCGGTGAAGATGGCATGATAACCTGACTAATAATATAATACTAACAATAACACTAGTATACAGAACGGCGAATAAGTGTGATACTTGACTAATAATACCAACAATATCACTAATTTATAGATTCGGTGAAGATGGCATGATAACCTGACTAATAATATAATACTAACAATAACACTAGTATACAGAACGGCGAATAAGTGTGATACTTGACTAATAATACCAACAATATCACTAATTTATAGATTCGGTGAAGATGGCATGATAACCTGACTAATAATATAATACTAACAATAACACTAGTATACAGAACGGCGAATAAGTGTGATACTTGACTAATAATACCAACAATATCACTAATTTATAGATTCGGTGAAGATGGCATGATAACCTGACTAATAATATAATACTAACAATAACACTAGTATACAGAACGGCGAATAAGTATGATAATTGACTAATAATACCAACAATATCACTAATTTATAGATTCGGTGAAGATGGCATGATAACCTGACTAATAATATAATACTAACAATAACACTAGTATACAGAACGGCGAATAAGTGTGATACTTGACTAATAATACCAACAATATCACTAATTTATAGATTCGGTGAAGATGGCATGATAACCTGACTAATAATATAATACTAACAATAAATGATAACCTGACTAATAATATAATACTAACAATAACACTAGTATACAGAACGGCGAATAAGTGTGATACTTGACTAATAATACCAACAATATCACTAATTTATAGATTCGGTGAAGATGGCAATAACACTAGTATAAGAACGGTGAATAAGTGTGATACTTGACTAATAATACCAACAATATCACTAACTAATAATATAATACTAACAATAACACTAGTATACAGAACGGCGAATAAGTGTGATACTTGACTAATAATACCAACAATATCACTAATTTATAGATTCGGTGAAGATGGCATGATAACCTGACTAATAATATAATACTAACAATAACACTAGTATACAGAACGGCGAATAAGTGTGATACTTGACTAATAATACCAACAATATCACTAATTTATAGATTCGGTGAAGATGGCATGATAACCTGACTAATAATATAATACTAACAATAACACTAGTATACAGAACGGCGAATAAGTGTGATACTTGACTAATAATACCAACAATATCACTAATTTATAGATTCGGTGAAGATGGCATGATAACCTGACTAATAATATAATACTAACAATAACACTAGTATACAGAACGGCGAATAAGTGTGATACTTGACTAATAATACCAACAATATCACTAATTTATAGATTCGGTGAAGATGGCATGATAACCTGACTAATAATATAATACCAACAATATACACTAAGTTGATACAGATTCGGTGAAGATGGCATGATAATTCGGTGAAGATGGCATGATAACCTGACTAATAATATAATACTAACAATAACACTAGTATACAGAACGGCGAATAAGTGTGATACTTGACTATCACTAATATAGATTCGGTGAAGATGGCAACAATAATCACTAATTTATAGATTCGGTGAAGATGGCATGATAACCTGACTAATAATATAATACTAACAATAACACTAGTATACAGAACGGCGAATAAGTGTGATACTTGACTAATAATACCAACAATATCACTAATTTATAGATTCGGTGAAGATGGCATGATAACCTGACTAATAATATAATACTAACAATAACACTAGTATACAGAACGGCGAATAAGTGTGATACTTGATAATAATACCAACAATATCACTAATTTATAGATTCGGTGAAGATGGCAATAACCTGACTAATAATATAATACTAACAATAACACTAGTATACACGGCGAATAATTTATAGATGGCATGATAACCTGACTAATAATATAATACTAACAATAACACTAGTATACAGAACGGCGAATAAGTGTGATACTTGACTAATAATACCAACAATATCACTAATTTATAGATTCGGTGAAGATGGCATGATAACCTGACTAATAATATAATACTAACAATAACACTAGTATACAGAACGGCGAATAAGTGTGATACTTGACTAATAATACCAACAATATCACTAATTTATAGATTCGGTGAAGATGGCATGATAACCTGACTAATAATATAATACTAACAATAACACTAGTATACAGAACGGCGAATAAGTGTGATACTTGACTAATAATACCAACAATATCACTAATTTATAGATTCGGTGAAGATGGCATGATAACCTGACTAATAATATAATACTAACAATAACACTAGTATACAGAACGGCGAATAAGTGTGATACTTGACTAATAATACCAACAATATCACTAATTTATAGATTCGGTGAAGATGGCATGATAACCTGACTAATAATATAATACTAACAATAACACTAGTATACAGAACGGCGAATAAGTGTGATACTTGACTAATAATACCAACAATATCACTAATTTATAGATTCGGTGAAGATGGCATGATAACCTGACTAATAATATAATACTAACAATAACACTAGTATACAGAACGGCGAATAAGTGTGATACTTGACTAATAATACCAACAATATCACTAATTTATAGATTCGGTGAAGATGGCATGATAACCTGACTAATAATATAATACTAACAATAACACTAGTATACAGAACGGCGAATAAGTGTGATACTTGACTAATAATACCAACAATATCACTAATTTATAGATTCGGTGAAGATGGCATGATAACCTGACTAATAATATAATACTAACAATAACACTAGTATACAGAACGGCGAATAAGTGTGATACTTGACTAATAATACCAACAATATCACTAATTTATAGATTCGGTGAAGATGGCATGATAACCTGACTAATAATATAATACTAACAATAACACTAGTATACAGAACGGCGAATAAGTGTGATACTTGACTAATAATACCAACAATATCACTAATTTATAGATTCGGTGAAGATGGCATGATAACCTGACTAATAATATAATACTAACAATAACACTAGTATACAGAACGGCGAATAAGTGTGATACTTGACTAATAATACCAACAATATCACTAATTTATAGATTCGGTGAAGATGGCATGATAACCTGACTAATAATATAATACTAACAATAACACTAGTATACAGAACGGCGAATAAGTGTGATACTTGACTAATAATACCAACAATATCACTAATTTATAGATTCGGTGAAGATGGCATGATAACCTGACTAATAATATAATACTAACAATAACACTAGTATACAGAACGGCGAATAAGTGTGATACTTGACTAATAATACCAACAATATCACTAATTTATAGATTCGGTGAAGATGGCATGATAACCTGACTAATAATATAATACTAACAATAACACTAGTATACAGAACGGCGAATAAGTGTGATACTTGACTAATAATACCAACAATATCACTAATTTATAGATTCGGTGAAGATGGCATGATAACCTGACTAATAATATAATACTAACAATAACACTAGTATACAGAACGGCGAATAAGTGTGATACTTGACTAATAATACCAACAATATCACTAATTTATAGATTCGGTGAAGATGGCATGATAACCTGACTAATAATATAATACTAACAATAACACTAGTATACAGAACGGCGAATAAGTGTGATACTTGACTAATAATACCAACAATATCACTAATTTATAGATTCGGTGAAGATGGCATGATAACCTGACTAATAATATAATACTAACAATAACACTAGTATACAGAACGGCGAATAAGTGTGATACTTGACTAATAATACCAACAATATCACTAATTTATAGATTCGGTGAAGATGGCATGATAACCTGACTAATAATATAATACTAACAATAACACTAGTATACAGAACGGCGAATAAGTGTGATACTTGACTAATAATACCAACAATATCACTAATTTATAGATTCGGTGAAGATGGCATGATAACCTGACTAATAATATAATACTAACAATAACACTAGTATACAGAACGGCGAATAAGTGTGATACTTGACTAATAATACCAACAATATCACTAATTTATAGATTCGGTGAAGATGGCATGATAACCTGACTAATAATATAATACTAACAATAACACTAGTATACAGAACGGCGAATAAGTGTGATACTTGACTAATAATACCAACAATATCACTAATTTATAGATTCGGTGAAGATGGCATGATAACCTGACTAATAATATAATACTAACAATAACACTAGTATACAGAACGGCGAATAAGTGTGATACTTGACTAATAATACCAACAATATCACTAATTTATAGATTCGGTGAAGATGGCATGATAACCTGACTAATAATATAATACTAACAATAACACTAGTATACAGAACGGCGAATAAGTGTGATACTTGACTAATAATACCAACAATATCACTAATTTATAGATTCGGTGAAGATGGCATGATAACCTGACTAATAATATAATACTAACAATAACACTAGTATACAGAACGGCGAATAAGTGTGATACTTGACTAATAATACCAACAATATCACTAATTTATAGATTCGGTGAAGATGGCATGATAACCTGACTAATAATATAATACTAACAATAACACTAGTATACAGAACGGCGAATAAGTGTGATACTTGACTAATAATACCAACAATATCACTAATTTATAGATTCGGTGAAGATGGCATGATAACCTGACTAATAATATAATACTAACAATAACACTAGTATACAGAACGGCGAATAAGTGTGATACTTGACTAATAATACCAACAATATCACTAATTTATAGATTCGGTGAAGATGGCATGATAACCTGACTAATAATATAATACTAACAATAACACTAGTATACAGAACGGCGAATAAGTGTGATACTTGACTAATAATACCAACAATATCACTAATTTATAGATTCGGTGAAGATGGCATGATAACCTGACTAATAATATAATACTAACAATAACACTAGTATACAGAACGGCGAATAAGTGTGATACTTGACTAATAATACCAACAATATCACTAATTTATAGATTCGGTGAAGATGGCATGATAACCTGACTAATAATATAATACTAACAATAACACTAGTATACAGAACGGCGAATAAGTGTGATACTTGACTAATAATACCAACAATATCACTAATTTATAGATTCGGTGAAGATGGCATGATAACCTGACTAATAATATAATACTAACAATAACACTAGTATACAGAACGGCGAATAAGTGTGATACTTGACTAATAATACCAACAATATCACTAATTTATAGATTCGGTGAAGATGGCATGATAACCTGACTAATAATATAATACTAACAATAACACTAGTATACAGAACGGCGAATAAGTGTGATACTTGACTAATAATACCAACAATATCACTAATTTATAGATTCGGTGAAGATGGCATGATAACCTGACTAATAATATAATACTAACAATAACACTAGTATACAGAACGGCGAATAAGTGTGATACTTGACTAATAATACCAACAATATCACTAATTTATAGATTCGGTGAAGATGGCATGATAACCTGACTAATAATATAATACTAACAATAACACTAGTATACAGAACGGCGAATAAGTGTGATACTTGACTAATAATACCAACAATATCACTAATTTATAGATTCGGTGAAGATGGCATGATAACCTGACTAATAATATAATACTAACAATAACACTAGTATACAGAACGGCGAATAAGTGTGATACTTGACTAATAATACCAACAATATCACTAATTTATAGATTCGGTGAAGATGGCATGATAACCTGACTAATAATATAATACTAACAATAACACTAGTATACAGAACGGCGAATAAGTGTGATACTTGACTAATAATACCAACAATATCACTAATTTATAGATTCGGTGAAGATGGCATGATAACCTGACTAATAATATAATACTAACAATAACACTAGTATACAGAACGGCGAATAAGTGTGATACTTGACTAATAATACCAACAATATCACTAATTTATAGATTCGGTGAAGATGGCATGATAACCTGACTAATAATATAATACTAACAATAACACTAGTATACAGAACGGCGAATAAGTGTGATACTTGACTAATAATACCAACAATATCACTAATTTATAGATTCGGTGAAGATGGCATGATAACCTGACTAATAATATAATACTAACAATAACACTAGTATACAGAACGGCGAATAAGTGTGATACTTGACTAATAATACCAACAATATCACTAATTTATAGATTCGGTGAAGATGGCATGATAACCTGACTAATAATATAATACTAACAATAACACTAGTATACAGAACGGCGAATAAGTGTGATACTTGACTAATAATACCAACAATATCACTAATTTATAGATTCGGTGAAGATGGCATGATAACCTGACTAATAATATAATACTAACAATAACACTAGTATACAGAACGGCGAATAAGTGTGATACTTGACTAATAATACCAACAATATCACTAATTTATAGATTCGGTGAAGATGGCATGATAACCTGACTAATAATATAATACTAACAATAACACTAGTATACAGAACGGCGAATAAGTGTGATACTTGACTAATAATACCAACAATATCACTAATTTATAGATTCGGTGAAGATGGCATGATAACCTGACTAATAATATAATACTAACAATAACACTAGTATACAGAACGGCGAATAAGTGTGATACTTGACTAATAATACCAACAATATCACTAATTTATAGATTCGGTGAAGATGGCATGATAACCTGACTAATAATATAATACTAACAATAACACTAGTATACAGAACGGCGAATAAGTGTGATACTTGACTAATAATACCAACAATATCACTAATTTATAGATTCGGTGAAGATGGCATGATAACCTGACTAATAATATAATACTAACAATAACACTAGTATACAGAACGGCGAATAAGTGTGATACTTGACTAATAATACCAACAATATCACTAATTTATAGATTCGGTGAAGATGGCATGATAACCTGACTAATAATATAATACTAACAATAACACTAGTATACAGAACGGCGAATAAGTGTGATACTTGACTAATAATACCAACAATATCACTAATTTATAGATTCGGTGAAGATGGCATGATAACCTGACTAATAATATAATACTAACAATAACACTAGTATACAGAACGGCGAATAAGTGTGATACTTGACTAATAATACCAACAATATCACTAATTTATAGATTCGGTGAAGATGGCATGATAACCTGACTAATAATATAATACTAACAATAACACTAGTATACAGAACGGCGAATAAGTGTGATACTTGACTAATAATACCAACAATATCACTAATTTATAGATTCGGTGAAGATGGCATGATAACCTGACTAATAATATAATACTAACAATAACACTAGTATACAGAACGGCGAATAAGTGTGATACTTGACTAATAATACCAACAATATCACTAATTTATAGATTCGGTGAAGATGGCATGATAACCTGACTAATAATATAATACTAACAATAACACTAGTATACAGAACGGCGAATAAGTGTGATACTTGACTAATAATACCAACAATATCACTAATTTATAGATTCGGTGAAGATGGCATGATAACCTGACTAATAATATAATACTAACAATAACACTAGTATACAGAACGGCGAATAAGTGTGATACTTGACTAATAATACCAACAATATCACTAATTTATAGATTCGGTGAAGATGGCATGATAACCTGACTAATAATATAATACTAACAATAACACTAGTATACAGAACGGCGAATAAGTGTGATACTTGACTAATAATACCAACAATATCACTAATTTATAGATTCGGTGAAGATGGCATGATAACCTGACTAATAATATAATACTAACAATAACACTAGTATACAGAACGGCGAATAAGTGTGATACTTGACTAATAATACCAACAATATCACTAATTTATAGATTCGGTGAAGATGGCATGATAACCTGACTAATAATATAATACTAACAATAACACTAGTATACAGAACGGCGAATAAGTGTGATACTTGACTAATAATACCAACAATATCACTAATTTATAGATTCGGTGAAGATGGCATGATAACCTGACTAATAATATAATACTAACAATAACACTAGTATACAGAACGGCGAATAAGTGTGATACTTGACTAATAATACCAACAATATCACTAATTTATAGATTCGGTGAAGATGGCATGATAACCTGACTAATAATATAATACTAACAATAACACTAGTATACAGAACGGCGAATAAGTGTGATACTTGACTAATAATACCAACAATATCACTAATTTATAGATTCGGTGAAGATGGCATGATAACCTGACTAATAATATAATACTAACAATAACACTAGTATACAGAACGGCGAATAAGTGTGATACTTGACTAATAATACCAACAATATCACTAATTTATAGATTCGGTGAAGATGGCATGATAACCTGACTAATAATATAATACTAACAATAACACTAGTATACAGAACGGCGAATAAGTGTGATACTTGACTAATAATACCAACAATATCACTAATTTATAGATTCGGTGAAGATGGCATGATAACCTGACTAATAATATAATACTAACAATAACACTAGTATACAGAACGGCGAATAAGTGTGATACTTGACTAATAATACCAACAATATCACTAATTTATAGATTCGGTGAAGATGGCATGATAACCTGACTAATAATATAATACTAACAATAACACTAGTATACAGAACGGCGAATAAGTGTGATACTTGACTAATAATACCAACAATATCACTAATTTATAGATTCGGTGAAGATGGCATGATAACCTGACTAATAATATAATACTAACAATAACACTAGTATACAGAACGGCGAATAAGTGTGATACTTGACTAATAATACCAACAATATCACTAATTTATAGATTCGGTGAAGATGGCATGATAACCTGACTAATAATATAATACTAACAATAACACTAGTATACAGAACGGCGAATAAGTGTGATACTTGACTAATAATACCAACAATATCACTAATTTATAGATTCGGTGAAGATGGCATGATAACCTGACTAATAATATAATACTAACAATAACACTAGTATACAGAACGGCGAATAAGTGTGATACTTGACTAATAATACCAACAATATCACTAATTTATAGATTCGGTGAAGATGGCATGATAACCTGACTAATAATATAATACTAACAATAACACTAGTATACAGAACGGCGAATAAGTGTGATACTTGACTAATAATACCAACAATATCACTAATTTATAGATTCGGTGAAGATGGCATGATAACCTGACTAATAATATAATACTAACAATAACACTAGTATACAGAACGGCGAATAAGTGTGATACTTGACTAATAATACCAACAATATCACTAATTTATAGATTCGGTGAAGATGGCATGATAACCTGACTAATAATATAATACTAACAATAACACTAGTATACAGAACGGCGAATAAGTATGATACTTGACTAATAATACCAACAATTTCACTAATTTATAGATTCGGTGATTATGGCATGATAACCTGACTAATAATATAATACTAACAATAACACTAGTATACAGAACGGCGAATAAGTGTGATACTTGACTAATAATACCAACAATATCACTAATTTATAGATTCGGTGAAGATGGCATGATAACCTGACTAATAATATAATACTAACAATAACACTAGTATACAGAACGGCGAATAAGTGTGATACTTGACTAATAATACCAACAATATCACTAATTTATAGATTCGGTGAAGATGGCATGATAACCTGACTAATAATATAATACTAACAATAACACTAGTATACAGAACGGCGAATAAGTGTGATACTTGACTAATAATACCAACAATATCACTAATTTATAGATTCGGTGAAGATGGCATGATAACCTGACTAATAATATAATACTAACAATAACACTAGTATACAGAACGGCGAATAAGTGTGATACTTGACTAATAATACCAACAATATCACTAATTTATAGATTCGGTGAAGATGGCATGATAACCTGACTAATAATATAATACTAACAATAACACTAGTATACAGAACGGCGAATAAGTGTGATACTTGACTAATAATACCAACAATATCACTAATTTATAGATTCGGTGAAGATGGCATGATAACCTGACTAATAATATAATACTAACAATAACACTAGTATACAGAACGGCGAATAAGTGTGATACTTGACTAATAATACCAACAATATCACTAATTTATAGATTCGGTGAAGATGGCATGATAACCTGACTAATAATATAATACTAACAATAACACTAGTATACAGAACGGCGAATAAGTGTGATACTTGACTAATAATACCAACAATATCACTAATTTATAGATTCGGTGAAGATGGCATGATAACCTGACTAATAATATAATACTAACAATAACACTAGTATACAGAACGGCGAATAAGTGTGATACTTGACTAATAATACCAACAATATCACTAATTTATAGATTCGGTGAAGATGGCATGATAACCTGACTAATAATATAATACTAACAATAACACTAGTATACAGAACGGCGAATAAGTGTGATACTTGACTAATAATACCAACAATATCACTAATTTATAGATTCGGTGAAGATGGCATGATAACCTGACTAATAATATAATACTAACAATAACACTAGTATACAGAACGGCGAATAAGTGTGATACTTGACTAATAATACCAACAATATCACTAATTTATAGATTCGGTGAAGATGGCATGATAACCTGACTAATAATATAATACTAACAATAACACTAGTATACAGAACGGCGAATAAGTGTGATACTTGACTAATAATACCAACAATATCACTAATTTATAGATTCGGTGAAGATGGCATGATAACCTGACTAATAATATAATACTAACAATAACACTAGTATACAGAACGGCGAATAAGTGTGATACTTGACTAATAATACCAACAATATCACTAATTTATAGATTCGGTGAAGATGGCATGATAACCTGACTAATAATATAATACTAACAATAACACTAGTATACAGAACGGCGAATAAGTGTGATACTTGACTAATAATACCAACAATATCACTAATTTATAGATTCGGTGAAGATGGCATGATAACCTGACTAATAATATAATACTAACAATAACACTAGTATACAGAACGGCGAATAAGTGTGATACTTGACTAATAATACCAACAATATCACTAATTTATAGATTCGGTGAAGATGGCATGATAACCTGACTAATAATATAATACTAACAATAACACTAGTATACAGAACGGCGAATAAGTGTGATACTTGACTAATAATACCAACAATATCACTAATTTATAGATTCGGTGAAGATGGCATGATAACCTGACTAATAATATAATACTAACAATAACACTAGTATACAGAACGGCGAATAAGTGTGATACTTGACTAATAATACCAACAATATCACTAATTTATAGATTCGGTGAAGATGGCATGATAACCTGACTAATAATATAATACTGACAATAACACTAGTATACAGAACGGCGAATAAGTATGATACTTGACTAATAATACCAACAATATCACTAATTTATAGATTCGGTGAAGATGGCATGATAACCTGACTAATAATATAATACTAACAATAACACTAGTATACAGAACGGCGAATAAGTGTGATACTTGACTAATAATACCAACAATATCACTAATTTATAGATTCGGTGAAGATGGCATGATAACCTGACTAATAATATAATACTAACAATAACACTAGTATACAGAACGGCGAATAAGTGTGATACTTGACTAATAATACCAACAATATCACTAATTTATAGATTCGATGATTATGGCATGATAACCTGACTAATAATATAATACTAACAATAACACTAGTATACAGAACGGCGAATAAGTGTGATACTTGACTAATAATACCAACAATATCACTAATTTATAGATTCGGTGAAGATGGCATGATAACCTGACTAATAATATAATACTAACAATAACACTAGTATACAGAACGGCGAATAAGTGTGATACTTGACTAATAATACCAACAATATCACTAATTTATAGATTCGGTGAAGATGGCATGATAACCTGACTAATAATATAATACTAACAATAACACTAGTATACAGAACGGCGAATAAGTGTGATACTTGACTAATAATACCAACAATATCACTAATTTATAGATTCGGTGAAGATGGCATGATAACCTGACTAATAATATAATACTAACAATAACACTAGTATACAGAACGGCGAATAAGTGTGATACTTGACTAATAATACCAACAATATCACTAATTTATAGATTCGGTGAAGATGGCATGATAACCTGACTAATAATATAATACTAACAATAACACTAGTATACAGAACGGCGAATAAGTGTGATACTTGACTAATAATACCAACAATATCACTAATTTATAGATTCGGTGAAGATGGCATGATAACCTGACTAATAATATAATACTAACAATAACACTAGTATACAGAACGGCGAATAAGTGTGATACTTGACTAATAATACCAACAATATCACTAATTTATAGATTCGGTGAAGATGGCATGATAACCTGACTAATAATATAATACTAACAATAACACTAGTATACAGAACGGCGAATAAGTGTGATACTTGACTAATAATACCAACAATATCACTAATTTATAGATTCGGTGAAGATGGCATGATAACCTGACTAATAATATAATACTAACAATAACACTAGTATACAGAACGGCGAATAAGTGTGATACTTGACTAATAATACCAACAATATCACTAATTTATAGATTCGGTGAAGATGGCATGATAACCTGACTAATAATATAATACTAACAATAACACTAGTATACAGAACGGCGAATAAGTATGATACTTGACTAATAATACCAACAATTTCACTAATTTATAGATTCGGTGAAGATGGCATGATAACCTGACTAATAATATAATACTAACAATAACACTAGTATACAGAACGGCGAATAAGTGTGATACTTGACTAATAATACCAACAATATCACTAATTTATAGATTCGGTGAAGATGGCATGATAACCTGACTAATAATATAATACTAACAATAACACTAGTATACAGAACGGCGAATAAGTGTGATACTTGACTAATAATACCAACAATATCACTAATTTATAGATTCGGTGAAGATGGCATGATAACCTGACTAATAATATAATACTAACAATAACACTAGTATACAGAACGGCGAATAAGTATGATACTTGACTAATAATACCAACAATTTCACTAATTTATAGATTCGATGATTATGGCATGATAACCTGACTAATAATATAATACTAACAATAACACTAGTATACAGAACGGCGAATAAGTGTGATACTTGACTAATAATACCAACAATATCACTAATTTATAGATTCGGTGAAGATGGCATGATAACCTGACTAATAATATAATACTAACAATAACACTAGTATACAGAACGGCGAATAAGTGTGATACTTGACTAATAATACCAACAATATCACTAATTTATAGATTCGGTGAAGATGGCATGATAACCTGACTAATAATATAATACTAACAATAACACTAGTATACAGAACGGTGAATAAGTGTGATACTTGACTAATAATACCAACAATATCACTAATTTATAGATTCGGTGAAGATGGCATGATAACCTGACTAATAATATAATACTAACAATAACACTAGTATACAGAACGGCGAATAAGTGTGATACTTGACTAATAATACCAACAATATCACTAATTTATAGATTCGGTGAAGATGGCATGATAACCTGACTAATAATATAATACTAACAATAACACTAGTATACAGAACGGCGAATAAGTGTGATACTTGACTAATAATACCAACAATATCACTAATTTATAGATTCGGTGAAGATGGCATGATAACCTGACTAATAATATAATACTAACAATAACACTACTATACAGAACGGCGAATAAGTGTGATACTTGACTAATAATACCAACAATATCACTAATTTATAGATTCGGTGAAGATGGCATGATAACCTGACTAATAATATAATACTAACAATAACACTAGTATACAGAACGGCGAATAAGTGTGATACTTGACTAATAATACCAACAATATCACTAATTTATAGATTCGGTGAAGATGGCATGATAACCTGACTAATAATATAATACTAACAATAACACTAGTATACAGAACGGCGAATAAGTGTGATACTTGACTAATAATACCAACAATATCACTAATTTATAGATTCGGTGAAGATGGCATGATAACCTGACTAATAATATAATACTAACAATAACACTAGTATACAGAACGGCGAATAAGTGTGATACTTGACTAATAATACCAACAATATCACTAATTTATAGATTCGGTGAAGATGGCATGATAACCTGACTAATAATATAATACTAACAATAACACTAGTATACAGAACGGCGAATAAGTGTGATACTTGACTAATAATACCAACAATATCACTAATTTATAGATTCGATGATTATGGCATGATAACCTGACTAATAATATAATACTAACAATAACACTAGTATACAGAACGGCGAATAAGTGTGATACTTGACTAATAATACCAACAATATCACTAATTTATAGATTCGGTGAAGATGGCATGATAACCTGACTAATAATATAATACTAACAATAACACTAGTATACAGAACGGCGAATAAGTGTGATACTTGACTAATAATACCAACAATATCACTAATTTATAGATTCGGTGAAGATGGCATGATAACCTGACTAATAATATAATACTAACAATAACACTAGTATACAGAACGGCGAATAAGTGTGATACTTGACTAATAATACCAACAATATCACTAATTTATAGATTCGGTGAAGATGGCATGATAACCTGACTAATAATATAATACTAACAATAACACTAGTATACAGAACGGCGAATAAGTATGATACTTGACTAATAATACCAACAATATCACTAATTTATAGATTCGGTGAAGATGGCATGATAACCTGACTAATAATATAATACTAACAATAACACTAGTATACAGAACGGCGAATAAGTGTGATACTTGACTAATAATACCAACAATATCACTAATTTATAGATTCGATGATTATGGCATGATAACCTGACTAATAATATAATACTAACAATAACACTAGTATACAGAACGGCGAATAAGTGTGATACTTGACTAATAATACCAACAATATCACTAATTTATAGATTCGGTGAAGATGGCATGATAACCTGACTAATAATATAATACTAACAATAACACTAGTATACAGAACGGCGAATAAGTGTGATACTTGACTAATAATACCAACAATTTCACTAATTTATAGATTCGGTGATTATGGCATGATAACCTGACTAATAATATAATACTAACAATAACACTAGTATACAGAACGGCGAATAAGTGTGATACTTGACTAATAATACCAACAATATCACTAATTTATAGATTCGGTGAAGATGGCATGATAACCTGACTAATAATATAATACTAACAATAACACTAGTATACAGAACGGCGAATAAGTATGATACTTGACTAATAATACCAACAATATCACTAATTTATAGATTCGGTGATTATGGCATGATAACCTGACTAATAATATAATACCGATAATAACACATAATATGTAAAAAGGTTTTTTTTGTTTGTTTTTGAATTGTGCGCAAAGCTACACGAGGGCTATCTAGGCTAGCCGTCCCTAATTTAGCAGCGTAAGACTAGAGGTAAGGCACCTAGTCGTCATTACCCATCGCCAACTCTTGGGCTGATCTTTTACCAACAAAAAGTGGGATTGACAATAAGTTTATAATGGCTTCACGGTTGAAAGGGTGGGCATGTTTGGTGTGACGGGGATTCGAACTCGCGACCCTCAGATTACGAGTCAAGTGCCTTAACCACCTGGCCATTTAGAAAGGCGTAGGCCTAGGATAGAGAACCTGCGGCCTTTTAGGGTACTAGTTACAGCCTTTTCCACGTTTGTCCGAAAATACTAAATCCGGCTGTTTTTATGACGTAATGCCAAGCGTCCATGTTATTGGCCATACCGTTTCAGTGGCAAGTCGGTAATTGGTGAAGTGGCCTTGTTTAGCAGCAATCGACTCACTTCGCTGTCAGTTCTCAGATAGTGTCATCGTTTTCCAGAGCTTGTTTCCGAAGAAAGAAAACAGAGTATTCAATGAAGAATGAGAATTGTAATATTACGTTGTTGGTGAGGAAGATAAAACGTTATGTTTACTCTGCGACTGTATAATTGTAACAGTGTAGAAATACAATGCATATCAGCATTATATAATTCATAAAGACCACAAATATACTAAACTGGAAGGAGAATCCCAAAAGTCCACACTTAACACCTAAGAAAATGAAAGATGCAAAACAGCAGCAGTAAGTATTCAAAATGATGTTAGGATCAGGAAGTGATGCAGCATATAAATTAGTATGTATGTTGGTAAGAAGAGGTAAGCAGTGTGGAAATTGTATAATAATGTATTGTTAAAGTTGTAGAATGTTTAGATTCAGATAAGGTGAATACATTGAAACAACCTCTTTCAAGAAGGATCATAACTGATCGGCAACACGAATTAGTCCTCAATGTAACAGAACAACTCCATACAATATGTCAAAGCAAAGATATTTATTATTCGACTGCCTTGGATGAATCAACTGACATTACTGGCTTAGGGCAAGTGTTATTTTTTATTTATGTTATAATTGCGGTTTTTCATTGCCACGAGAAGTTACTCGCTTTGGGTACTCTTAGGGCAAGGACACGTGGAACTGACATCTTCACCGTCTTTAAACGAAAATGTCATGAAGCGAAACTGAATTTATGTAATTTAGTAAGTGTATGCACAGACGTTGCATTTTCTATGAGAAGGATTTGTATCGTTACTAAAAAAAGTAATTGCCATATTCAAATACTTTGATTTCCTTTCATTGCCTTTTGCATCAACAGAATCTCTGTGCCAAATATATTGTTTTAAGTGATACATGAAATAAAGTTATTGGTATTGTAAACTACATTAGAGCAAATACATCATGTCATCGCCAATTTCGCAACATGCTTCATCTTGATGGTTAAACATTCAGCATGGATCTGACATATCATTCTAAAGTGCGCCGGTTATCACAAATACTTGTCAAACTTTTATCTTTGCGAAAACAAGTCACAAGATTTTTTGAGGATCTGAATCAAACATGTGAATTGTAAAAAGAGGATTTGTGCATAAATGCTGCGTCTCTGTGTAATATAATGTCAAAGCAAAGGCATCTGAATATTTTTTTCAAGGTAAAACTAAATCTATATATGACACGTGGCTAAAGATTCAGGCACTTCGGTAAAAGACTGGTCTTTTTCAAAACTCTCCTTACCCGATCGGAACTTTCAGCTGAACATTTTCTTGAACTAACAAAAGTAATTAATGAACAGGATACAATCAAATCATTTAGAAAATGTGACATTAAAGAATACACAGCTGTTTTAGATTTCCTGATTGAAGAATACAATGAGAGGTTTGCAGATTTTGAGAAACATGATCTCACACTGAAACTGGCCCCGCTAGTACAGCGGTATGTCTCCGGATTTACAACGCTAAAATCAGGTGTTCGATTCCCCTCGGTGGGCTGAGCAGGTAGCCCTTTGTGGCTTTGCTATACGAAAAACACACACACACTGAAACTAGCTTTCCAACCACGCGTGGTTGATGTCTCCAAAGTACCTGATGACTTACAGATGGAATTAATTGAGCTCTCAGACGATAATATTGTAAAATCTCAATTTGACGCTATTGAGGATCCCATTAAAATATGGACAAATGCTGTTGAATACCCACGTTTATGTCAACATGCTCGTCGAATACTGTCTTGTTTTGGCACAACTTACTGTTGTGAATCAACATTTTCATTTATGACACAAATTAAAACGCGTTTGAGGTATTAGATGACGGCTATTCACCTGTATGACTGAATAAAGCTAAGGTCGAAGATGTTGGAACCAAATATCCGATTCCTATCTCGCAATAAGCAATCACAAAATATTCATCAAATGGTTTGTTGTCTAATTTTCCACTTATTATTAGTTCTATTGTCAACTATTTCGAACAAATAAATGCCTTTTCAGAATTTTTATTTGTTCAAATAATATAATAGCAGGCTTTAATTAAAATTAGTCAACATGTGGACAAAACTAGAACATTTTGATGTACATGATAAATTATCAACATGAGGCCTAATAGAATCTGGGTTTAAATAAAGTGTGACCTTCAAATGTAAAAACGCTTCCAACCTCTGGTGTAGGTAGTATGATAACCTGACTAATAATATAATAACAATAATAACACTAGTTTATAGATCGGTGAAGATAATATGATAACCTAACTGATAATATAATACCAACAATAGCACTAGTATATCCAACAGCGAAGATAGTATGAAAACATGAATAATAATATAATAACATGAAAATGTATATGTATGTACACAGAAATGGGTCCTGACTAAAATAACATAATACTGTGGTATCGTTGTTCTTTAGTTGAACGTATTCCTTTAAATTATTTGGTCGAAATAGCTCAGCCGAATTCCAAGTGGCTGCAATAAACTAGTTTATTTCTTCCTTAACGTTCGTTACCTTCACTTGTACGCTGTTGTAGGTAATTTGTAAGTTGTAGAACTAAGCAACTATACAAGTAACGCGCATACGGAAATACCACGGCTAACGACTAAACTGACTTGTTCGGTTTAACGGCTAATCGATCAAGTAAACGAATAACTAACACCGATCTGAATATTCATTGAAACTAAATACCTTACTGGACTAAAACTGACTGAAGGAAACTCTACCGACTATTGACTTCGCTATTGACTGCTCACTGAAAGCTGTTTTTTTTTTTTTGTTTTTTAGAATTTCGCACAAAGCTACTCGAGGACTATCTGTGCTAGCCGTCCCTAATTTAGCAGTGTAAGACTAGAGGGAAGGCAGCTAGTCATCATCACCCACCGCCAACTCTTCGGCTACTCTTTTACCAACGAAAAGTGGGATTGACCGTCACTTATAACGACCCCACGGCTGGGAGGGCGAGCATGTTTAGCGCGACGCGGGCGCGAACCCGCGACCCTCGGATTACGAGTCGCGCGCCTTACGCGCTTGGCCATGCCACTGAAAGCTAAATACTAATTTTCGTATTTATAATTTAGCGTCTTCTCTCGATTCTCCGCGAATTTACTAGATTTATTGTGAAATAAGCTTTAAAATTTTCTAGGCCTACTTCTAAAAACGTGTTTTATCTGAACGTTATGCGCTTTCCAGTCGACATCCGAATTAAAATTCCATAGCCAAAATTAAGAGTAAATATGTGTCTCAATTTACTTTTATATACAGAAAATCTCTCAGTTAATTTGTTTTTTTTTATTTCGCGCAAAGCTACATAAGGTCTATCTGCGCTAGCCGTCCCTAATTTAGCAGTGTAAGACTAGAGGGAAAGCAGCTAGTCATCATCACTCACCGCCAACTCTTGGGCTACTCTTTTACCAACGAATAGTGGGATTGATCGTTACATTATAACGCCCCCATGGCTGAAAGGATGAGCATGTTTGGTGCGACAGGGATTAAAACCCGCGACCCTCAGATTAGGAGTCGAACGCCTTAACCCACCTGGCCATGCCGGACCTTTTAAGGTAATGTCTGAAACGTTGTAATAAATACTGAGATTAAGATACAGAGGTTACACACACACTTCTTTGTTGTCGATTTTTATTTTAATATTTGAAGTAAAACTTCTGTGTTTTTTTCCCCTATTTCTGAGCTATTAACAAGACAAAAGGCAGCCAGTCCACAGCAGCATCCTATCACACGCCAAAGAGGTAACCGTCACACCTATAATACACTCATAGTTTCAAGTAGGGAGAATATTTTGTTGCATCGCAAATACTTGAACCCTTGTTACCAACTCCATAATACGGAGCTCTTTGACACACCCATGACACCCGCTAGTACAACGGTATGTCTCCGGATTTACAACGCTAAAATCAGGAGTTCGATTCCTCTCGGTGGGCTGAGCAGATATCCCTTTGTGGCTTTGCTATAAGAAAACACAAACAAACACAGCAAATCGAATACGTAATATGATGTACTGTCATCGAAAATTCCGTGCGGACTATTAAATATCAATGTAAGGAAAACGTTTAATATACTTTTTAATGGAATAGTACTATAGAATTAAAGATAAAGTGAAAATTATTGTTAATATTTTGTTTAGTTATAATATATCTTTTTTGTCTTCGTTATTCAAATCGATGAGTTAAATTAGAAATGTTGGAAAACTGTGCCCACATTTACCAGATTTTTCTACTAGTTAACAATGTTACAGTAGGCCTGCATTAGTTAAACATTTCTAGCGCAATGGTTCCCAAACTTCAACATTCCACGAATCTCTTTCATGAAAATGCCTAATCACGCGAACTTCCTCCTGAGAAATAGTCTTTTCCAGGGATTAGCACTCTTACCCAAGTATGAATTATAAAAATAGTAATTTTAAAAGTTTAAAATTTGTTTTTTTTTATGTTACTCCTATTACGCATCACTCATTAATACATTATTTTTTATTATTACATGTATGTGTGTTTTTGTATAGCAAAGCCACATCAGGCTATCTGCTGAGCCCACCGAGGGGAATCGAACCCCTGATTTTAGCGTTGTAAATCCGTAGACATACCGCTGTACTAGTGGGAGGCTATTGTTACATATTAAGACCCGTAGTCACGAAAAACCAACCCCTCTAGGCATCGCGCCAAATTTTGAAATATTACGCCACAGAAGGTGCTGATTAGTAGAAATAAACTGCTTAGCTCTACTATTCAAAATCTTTACTCAGATTTGAAATCCATGAAGTATGAAAAAAGATACAGGTGTATATAACAGTAATGGTTTTAGAGGTTTAAGTGTTTCCATCTTCTCCAGAATCAATATCATACTTGCTTTCTTCTAATCTAATTCAGTTTTGACCTTTTGGGGCAATTGTCCTTCTCATTACTCTTCTTTCTCCACTTTCAACATCATTTCTCCGTTAACAGTTAGTGGAATTTGTTTTATTCGTGCATGAGTCCAAATGTAAACAACATCTACAAACGAAGCATTATTTTATCTTTCTATGTTTATGTTCCTGGCAAGGCATTTTACAGACTTCACTTATGAGTATATTTTCTCAATCTGAAGAAGGTTTTTTTTTTTTTTTAGATTGCATTATTGAATAACGATTACGTGGTCTGGCGCCTCCAAATCGTTTTTCGGCTCTGACGTTTTTCCCCCCAAATTTGGGTCAGTTTCCGTAGCAACACTTTCATAACTCGCATCATTTTGATTAAGCCTAAACTTAATCCGTTGTTCTATTAATCCCGTTGAGGAATTCGGTCTGAAACATTTCGCGAACCACAGTTTTGGAACCACTAGTCTAGCCCAGGGATGGCAAACCTTTTTGAGAGTGTGTGCCCAAATTGGGGATAATCTTCTAAAAAAAAAGTCTCTCGTGTGCCAATGATAATTTTGAGCAAGAAATTATCATATATTATTATTCTGAATTGTTTTAAAGGAAACAGCTTTAGGAGTTACATGTTATTAATAACTATAGTAATTGACAAGAAATAAAACTGATGAATTAGTAAAACTTATTATTGACATTTTTTAGAGGAAAAGAAGGAATCCTCTTGTTTATTTACGTTTATTCGTTGTTTTACTATTAACAGTTGTGAAATAGTAATCTTGGTTCATATTATGTAATATAAAAAGATAAAAAACCAAGAAAAGGAAAATAAGCATATTTTACTCTTAGTGAGACATTTGTTGTTGACCAACAACGACAGATATTCTATATCAGACTTGTATTTGGTTGTTTTGAGAGCTATACGTGCAGCACTAGTTTCATCAGCATCTCTATTCCTATAATTACACTTTACAAAGTTCATCACTGAAAATAATGACTGGCATAAATATGTTGATGAAAATACTGTTAATACTGACATTACAACATTGTTCAGACAGTTTCAGGAACAGAATTCCAGAGTTTCAGAACCTGATTTTCTGCGTTATTCCACTCACTAACCAATATGTTTCAATATTTTTTAGTTCAGCTCTTAAGTAAACAAATTTTTTGCCTCCAGATTGAGCTGCTTTGTAAATCAATCAGTTGCATCTTAAAATTATCCAAGTCAATCCACTGCAACATTTCCAAACTCGGTTTATCTAACGTTACATTGTGTGCACATTTTATGAATTTAGCAGTTTCTTCAAATAACCTGAACTTATTAAGTCTTAAAAAAATTGTTCAAAAGTTGAATTAATGATTTCTGAAAATTGCATTTGCAAGCTCCAGATGTGTATTGTCTCATGAATTTCAAGATCTGTCATGTGTGTTTTTTTAGGTTTGGGAAATATTTAAAAGTACCATTGTGATTATCACGTTCAAACATTTTCAGTTTGATTTCAAAAGCTTTTATGCTATCAAGCATAACATCAAGTGTTTTTCAGTTCCCTGCAATTTAATGTTCAAGTCATTTAAATGTTAGGAGGCATCTGTAAAAAAACACCAATCTACAATCCCACATAACATCAGATAATTCTTGACAAGAAAATTCTTCATTTTGAAAAACAGACGAATTTCATACAAACACTCAACAAATCGTTTAAGAAATGTGTTCTTTTTGTTCTTGCTCACTCTTATTACAAAGCCATTTATGAACAGTTTCATAATGCCGCTTTACAGAGGAAGTACTGTACACCACTGTTTCAGAACATAAGATACATAATGCTGTATCACCCTTTTTGATCATGACAAATCTTTTAGTCCACCATTCTTGAAAATCTCTGCTGCTGCTCCTTCCATTTGAACGTTTTCGTTTCTTTGCTGGTTGAGCTGACATTCTGACAAGCTGAAAAGGGTAAATACAATTTTAAAATATCTCACCAATTAACTTAAATACGATAATTAACTAACCATAACATAATAGCAGGTGAAAATTTATGTCATTGTTATAAAATAAATCTGTAATTAACTAATTAATCAAAAATATATGCATGCCACGCCAAATAACATAATTTTAACAATGTAATTCATATATTTACTGCGGAAAAATAAATGCATATTTACCGTTATTGGCACTAAATATCCAGTATTCGCTCAGAAACAACAGAAGAAAAATATAAGCAGAGCGAAGCCAATACCAACAATTTACTTCTATTTTTACTCAAATATTAATGTGTACACTGGGTCTGTGAAGAATTCAAGACATGTTATCCAATGTCACATGTTCCCGCAACAGCAAAGCTGGCGCCAAGAGGGCGTGAGACGTCTGTGAACACATCTCACTGCTCCCGGGTTGAAAAAAAAATCATTCACTGCTATATTTGTCAATAATAACAATCATTATATATATATTTGTGTATTATGGGTTAGCATTAGGGTTTAAAGATTTAAGAGGCGGCACTATATGCCGTGTGCCACCTTGGGCACGCGTGTCACACGTTCGCAGTTACTGGTTTAGTTCATGCAGAAACAATACGAATGCCTATATTAATTAATAATATCTAGCACATGTAAGAATAAGGCGAAAGTTTGTATCATTTAACGATTTCATTGTACATGCTGGAATAGGCTGTATTAGTTAGTGATGTCACAATACATACTGGAATAGGCTCTACTGGTTAACAATGTCATGGTACATGTTGTGTTGGTTAATGATGCCATAGTACATTCTGGAACAGGCTATATTAGTTAGTTATGTCATAGTACATGCTGGAATAGGCTCTATTGATTAACAATGTCATGGTACATATGTTAGTTAACGATGTCACGGTACATTCTGGAATATCCTGCATTAGTTAACGATGTCATGGTACATGCTGGAATAGGCTGTATTATTTAACGATGTCACAGCGCATGCTGGAATAGGATGTATTAGTTAACAATGTCACGGTACATGCTGGAATAGGATGTATTAGTTAACAATGTCACGGTACATGCTGGAATAGGTTGTATTTATTAACAAAGTCATGGCACATGTTGTATTAGCTAATGATGTCATGATACATTTTGGAATAGGCTGTATTAGTTAACGATGCCATGGTACATTCTGGAATAGACTGTATTATTTAACGATATCACAGTACATGGTGGAATAGATTGTATTATTTAACAATTCCACGGTACATGCTTGAATAGGCTGTATTATTTAACGATGTCACAGTTCATGCTGGAATAGACTGTATTAGTTAACAATATCATGGTACATGCTGGAATAGACTGTATTAGTTAGCTATATCACAGTACGTGCTGAAATAGGCTGTATTAGTTAGTGATGCCAAGGTACATGCTGGAATATACTGTATTAGTTAATGATGTTATGATGCATGCTGGAATATACGAAGAAGGGGAAAACGACTGTCTTACAAGTTATGATCATTACTAAAATTCAGTATTGAAAACTAGAACTCTTACAGGACCGTGCTTGTCTTTATGTCGAGTCTTGTGGAAAGTAACAATATTCTATAAAAATAAACAGATAGCGTCTGTGATTATGTAGTTGTATCACTATAATGACTTGCTTGAAATCTAGAGAACGATCACACGTGTAACTGATTTACAACGAAATTACAGAACATTTCTAACGCTAAATATATATACGTGCAGGCAGACATCCTCTAAGATATCGGTGTGGTAATCAAACCTTGATGATTCTACGAAACCTTGTGATTGGTTTTTAAGTGAAATTCTTTATTAGCGTCTCGTTACATAATAGATTCTAGTCACTTAACACCCGTGAGCCTGGTGTTAAGAAGTGCAGGAATGAAATCACGTTACACATTCACAGTTAAACTTTCGAACTTTAAAAAAAAAATCCAGATGTGATGACGCTTGTTAAATTTAAATGTTCGAGTGAATCTCGTGCTTACGGTAGTGATTGTTCAATAGATTTTTGCTACTATTTAACAATATATATAAAATCTTAGTTGTTTTAAAATAATTTCTTTTTTTAAAATAATAAGAAACCATATCAAATTTAAATATAAACACGCATACATTTCTTATGATCCAGTTACAGTCCAATTCATTCAGGTGTAATTTATTTTTAAGTTAGCTTACAATGACGTTCGTTGTATGTAATCTACAAGGACTAACCGACTGTTTTTTTTAGATTCGTCTTCTCTTCTATGGTGCATTTTAGCATTATTATACCATAAGGTGATATTTTTAGATAAGAATTTCATGTGGGTGTTTTTTTTTTTCATGATGTCTTCAGGATATTTATTTTACTTGAACTCTGCATACCCAACACCCACTACGGTCACAGCAGAAGTGACAGTTGAGATGTGTATTTTTATCGACCATTTTGGTCGCGAAAAAGAAAGCGAACTGTAGTAAAATTAGAAGTACTTTATATGCAGCATTAAAACATGAATTGTATGTGACATGTGCATATACAGCACAAATAATTATTGCCATTTATTTCAATTAAATCAATATATATTTCAAACAAAGATATCACGCAGAGAGAAAAAGTAACTCACTGATACTCAAATTATTACGTTTCAAACATAATAACCTACTATCAGCTCAACTTATAGTTACGAATTATTAAAATATAAACAATTTTAACAGATGTTTTACACTATGTTGAGCAAATAAAACTAAATAAATTGTTATCTGTTAAAATTCCATCAAAATGTTGTTACACACGGAAGCTTCACAAATTAAACAGTTGCTAATTTTTATTTTTATATTGTAATAATGAAAGTGATTACAATGGATAGATAGTGTTATATATATACACACATTTTCTATTAAGATAACCGTAAGTTACTTGGATGTCACATTATGTTAAAAGATTCTCGGAACAAAGAATGTAGGCCTACTGTATGCAATAGATATGACTAACTCCTGTTGCATGAAATAACAACGTTACAGTTTTGTTAATTAAAGCTGTCCTCACCATCTAAAAGAAGAGTGGGTGGAGGGGGTGGACATTGTATTGCACAAAATGATTCAGCATCTGTATGGGAAGAAGAATTTGAATTACGTTTACTTAGGAAGGTGTGGATTGTTTGAATTTCGCGCAATGCTACATGAGGTTTATCTTCACTATTCTTTCCTAATTTAGAAGTGTAAGACTAGAGGGAAGGTTGCTAGTCATCACTACCTACCGCCAACTCTTGGGCTACTCTTTTACCAACGAATAGTGAGATTGAACGTCACATTATCATGCCCCCACGGCTGAAAGGGCAAGCATGTTTGGTGCGATGGGGATTTTAACCCGCGACCCTCGGATTATGAATCCAGTGCTTTAACCGCCTGGCCATGCCGGGGCAATACTTATGAAGGAAGACGTATGTTCAATAATAACAGACAGCATTTATGTTGTGGTTTATCTCACCTTTTTCCCTAATTCTGACTGGACTGTTATGTAGATTAGTTCGGCTAATGGATCTATCATGTCTATCGCCAACGGTAACCCACACTAACATAAAAAGTTATTGGTTATCTGAATACCTGTACCGTTTCTAGTTATATGTACATTTTAGAAATACGGCTCCTATCAGTGCTGAGATTGATTCTCAGAAACTAAGAGTTTGAGTTCATAAAAATATTTCATTAAAATTCCACTGAGGGGTTTACAAAGATATGAAGAAAGATGCAGTCACTACTTCTAATCACGGGATTATTTGATACCGGCGGTGGGGCAGAGTACAGATAGCTCGTTGTGTAGGCTAACAACAACCATCTGATTTCTTTCGAAAAGCGTGATTTCAAGTAATGAAAGGATGTTTAACGATTTCATCAGTTTAGCAACAGAGAGAATAAAATCACAAAATAATTTCCACACACTACACACGAGTAAATCGATTATTCTCTACACATTAAATACCTTTGAAACAATAGTCCCCGTTGAATAAGTAGTAGCTTTATAGATTTAAAACGCCAAAATCTGGGTTTCGATTCCTGGTGGTGGACAGAGTGTTGAGAGCCTATTGTGAAACTCTGATCTAAACAAACGAGTGAACAAACTTGTTTGTTTGTTTGTTTTTTTGAATTTCGCGCAAAGCTACACGAGGGCTTTCTGTGCTAGCCGTCCCTAATTTAGCAGTGTAAGACTAGATGGAAGGCAACTAGTCAGCACCACCCACCACCAACATTTGGGCTACTCTTTTATCAACGAATAGTGGGATTAACTATCACGTTATTACGTACCTACGGCTGAAAGGGCGAGCATGTTTGGTGTAACCTGGATTCGAACCCGCGACCCTCAGATTACGAGTCAAACGCCTTAACCCACCTGGCCATGCCGGACCCAAACAAACCTAAACGATGAATTTCCCCACAGTAAACACCACTTATTGAATGACCCAACATGAAACAATACTGAAGTAAAGACTCCTCACACATTAAACAATATTGAAATAATGACTCTTCACACTTTTAACACATTACGTTAACGCTTATATATCATTGACTTGTCTTTTCATATGTTGATAACTCCTCACAACCTGAACATCTTTGATTAAATTACTGTTAATGCCAACCACCAGTGAATTAATAATTTTGAGTACAATAAACATCGTTGAGGTCACAGTCATTAGTGTTTAACGTTAATATTTATATTATATTTTTCACAGTTACATACAAACATCATTAGTAAATAAAATATCACGTAAAGTTGGTAATAAAACAGAAGTTAACTCATGTAAACGTTTCCATATACTTTAATATTAGAAATTAACGTAAAAAGCAATTTATGCATTTTTTTATATTTTAGCAAATAAATCTCAAGACAAACATTAAAAAAGTAAGAAGATCAAACCTTTTTACTGCTTTTACTTATTCTTATTAAGTTCAAATTAGACTTATTGGTTCTTTCCCTACTGGGAGGGAGTCTTTGTTTATCGATCAATATTAGCTGTCAAATAGTGAGAAAATTCGTTGAGAACCAATTCATTTATCACAAGATGAATTTCAGTGAGAGTGTATATGAAATAGATATTTGTTGATTAAGAAATATTCCATTAACAACAACAAAAAAAACAAACTTTTCGGCACTTTGACATTTATTGTGTTTTATAGAATCTTTCATATTTTTAATGCCCTTAAGTAAAAATATCTTGTATGTGAGAAGAAAGAAATGGAAGCTGTATTATACATATGTTTTTCATTAATTTTGTTTTTGTCAGTGCAATGTCTACCTAGGCTATCCAGCTCTGTGTTATGGTGCACTATTTATTTCAAAACTTACAAATAATGTTACTTCAACACCACACTATCAAGCCCAAATCTTGTCTGAACAAGAGATGTATTTAAATAACATCAAACGTCTTTCTCATTAACATTAAACACACTATGAAGTGTTAGACTCAATGCCAGAAGCTCGCCAACACTAATAAACAAAATAAAGACACCTCTCATCTCATACTACAAATCGCCATAGTGATAGTTACTATGGTTACATTTATCGTCATTTCATAATACATGTCGTAGGAGTAATAGTTACCATGGCTAGAAAACTAATTTTATGATACAACATTTTTATCTTCTAGTTAAGTCATGTCTAATTTAATTTACAGCTAAATAAAAAAAGTTGAAATTCTTTTTGCTTTTGTCACATGGTGGGATAGCAATAAGTTTATAGACTTAAAGTATTAAAATCCAAGGTTCGATTACTTGCGGTGGACGCTGCAGATAGCCTAATGTAGTAGCTTTGCTTTAAAACGAGGAACAACTTTTTGTTTCAGTCTCACTCGAAATGTTTTAGCTCATGTTTTCAAGTAATATGTGATAAATATGTTTTGCTGTAATTCGGTTTAATATCTCATCGATTTTAAACTTTCTCACTCGATCTTGTATTATATGTGTGTGTGTTACTCCACTTACGACTTAATGAAAATATTTAGAAACTTCTAAGGAACTGATATTTCTTCTACATAAACTTAACACTTTTTAATAAGCAAACGAATAGATAGAAGAATAAGGAACAACACGACTAGTAGAAACGCTTATATAGAGCTTCATTTGGTGCAACTCCATCTGGTGGCACCTTGAAACCCAACTTGCTTTTTTTTTTTAGAAGAGATTTCGGATTTAAACCTCGTGTTTACATGAACCGATGGGAGTTAGTTGTTTACCAATTCTAGCATCACCTATTGACAGCTACATTGTGATCGATGTAACACTTCGAAAAATTATTTAAATACACAGGCATTTTACATGGTTACTTGGTGACCTGGTAAAGCTAGAACACCCGAGGCTTTATTTTGATCTTTAGCAGCAACACCTACGAATTGAAATCAGCATCACGTGGGTTGATAGGCAGATAAAGATCAGAGAAGATACAGAAAGACAACGAGGGAATATAGGAGCGTGTATGCAAATAGATAGGTACACTCGTGACTCTCGAAAAGAACGTAGGGTTAAGAAAGCAGTTCAAACAAGAATGAAACCAATCCTATTGTACAATTATTGTGTAAATTGAATTAAATCTCCTTTCCGAAAGGTGTCGCATTATCGAGTTTCGTTAATATTGATATACGTAGAAACTGACAAACAGAACGCAGAAAAAAGGGTAGATAGGGAGAAGAATTATGGACAAACAGCTGAGAAGGTATACGGCAAAGAAACCGAAACTCAGGTAGATGGACAGATGAGAGAAAAATTAAAGGATTTAAAAGACGTAAAGTAGACAGCAGAAGAATTATAAATATAGAAACTGGGATGAACACAAACACGGATAGATAGATGTCTATCTAAAGCGACTTGCTGAAAATGATGGAGATTGAATGAATTCCGTGAAGTTTTGATGGATTACGTCATCACCTTCGGAGGCCTTGCCGCAGGCTACAAGCTAATTATGAAGTCTTGGTGACGTCACGAAATATGATTTGTGTACGTGCTCGCCTCTCACGCGGGATGAGTGTAGGGGAACTAGTGGAGACCGGTGACAAGTTTAGGGGAGTTAAGTCCTCGATTGAGCTCGGAATTCCCGCTGTTGCCTTTCTTGTAATAAACACAGTCGCACGCGCCTCTGCTCATGCAGTTGCCAATTGGCCCGAATCATTTCGGCCGTTGGCGGTTTGACACATGGCTTTGTTTCGTCAGTAATCATATAGACTTGGGATAGGAGTTGAAGTGAACGGTCACCGGTCAACAGAAGGCGCTAACACGTGCTAACTATAGGTTTTTGAGCGTTGGTTGAAAAATAAAACTGTTTCTTTTTTGTTTCCGTTGTTCATCCATCACATAGTTTTCTCTTTATTAGTGTCCAACACTAATTCTGAAATAGCCTCCATGTGGCGGAAGAAATGACCAAGATATGTCCATTTGTAAGCTGTACATTGACATTTCTGTGTTGGATCACTCTGGTTGTCTGCAGAGGTCAGTGTCTTCCTTTGGTGAGTTCTGAAAACATCGACCTGTGGTGGGAAAACTTGGATGACGTTGACGAGTCTGATTTCGAGGCAGAAGTCCAGTACATCAGAAATCGTATTTTGGACCACGTACGCAGTCTGACCAATATGACTCGGATCGAGTTGGAGAAACCCATCCAAGTGAAGTATAGACGTGTGGTCGAAGAACAAGACGAACACCAACATGTGCAGGTGTTTAGGTTCAAAGATATAGGTCAGTTCAGTTTCTGATTTTGTTCTTTCTTATGTCTTTAGACTAGGATACACTTACATATTAAATTACATATATTACAGTACCACTTCTTGTTTCTTTAAACGTATTGTGTGAAGATATTCGACAAGAAAGTAAAATTTGTTAGATGCAATATTTTCCGTCATTTAACATGTTTCTTGTTAGGAGAAGTAACAAGCTGTATTTTATTATTACATGTGTTAAAGTGGATTTAATTTGGCATTTCAGTTCAGTTTAATAATTGAGAAGAAACTGTTGGCCAAACATCCGTAGTCATTAAAATTTTGCTTGTACCAAAAGATTGGTAGATATCTAATAAATCTGTTTTGTGGCGAAGCATCAGTAGATCTCGTGTAAATTTATTTTATGGCAAAAATATTGGTAGATATCTAATAAATCTGTTTTGTGGCGAAGCATCAGTAGATCTCGTGTAAATTTATTTTATGGCAAAAATATTGGTAGACGTCTGATAAATCTTTTTTGTTTTAAATACTATTCAGTTAAGAAGTTGTTTTATGAAACGTTTGCAAGATATACATTGTAGTGAACATACGTTTGTTTGTCTCGCTTATACTAAAAACTTAAAGTGATGTGAGAAAAACTATGAAAATGATGCTTATATATCTTTAGCAGAAACAAACAACAACAAAAAACGTTTTTTTTTTATTTTTACAAAACTACCATCTAAAGTTTGTTTGTTTTTGAATTTCGCGCTAAGCTACTCGAGGGCTATCTGCGCTAGCCATCCCTGATTTAGCAGTGTAACACCAAAGAAAAGGCAGCTAGTCATCATAACTCACCGCTAACTCTTGGGCTACTCTTTTACCAACAAATAGTGGGATTGACCGCCACTTTATAACGCCCCCACGACTGAAAGGAGAAGCATGTTTGGTGTGACGGAGATTCGAATTCGCGACCCACAGGTTACGAGTCAAGTCCTCTAACCACCTGGCCATGCCGGACCACCATCTAAAGTAACATTACAACACACACACATGAAGTAGAAACATATAGCTGTATAAGATAAAATGTTACAACAGTATTGTACATTTGTTTTAATGCCACATAGTAATCCATAATTACAACACTGTAACAGTATCGTACGTCTTTTTAAAATAATATCTAACTGTATAGGTTAAATCTTCGAATAGTATTATATATACGTAATAAAATCATAATTTATTTATATTATAGCTTCGTAACAGTATTATACATGTATTATCTTAATAGAATGAAAAAACAACAACATAATTACAACAGCGTTATCCCTCGAATTTAAAGACCATTTTCTAAGTAATTCTTGATGTGAGAAACCTACTTGAAATAAAAATGTATCGCAGAATGACTTGCAAACTCTCTTTGTTAACCTTAAGATGACCTAGGAATGTCGAAACGTTGTTCTCTGCTTATTAATAAATGTGTTAATACCCATACCAGCCGTTCGGAAATACATTACCATTTTCTAAGCATGATCATTAAGTATGACAAAACACAGGTTAAGGCGAACGTGTTACATTACCTAAGCCGTATTTCCTGTGTTAAAACAAAATTGAACGTACTACAACACTACTAAAGCTGTGTTTCCTTTGCTAAAATCAAATTGTACATGTTAAAACTTTAAAAAAAGCTCTTATTTTCTCTGTTAAAACCACGATAATTGTACTACAAAATTATTAAAACTGTTTCCTACGTTAAAAGAAACTTGATATGTCGGAATATTAGGAGACCTGTAGTTCCTATGTTAAACACAAAGTGGACGTATTAAACTATTACCAAATAGTGTTTTCCATGTTAAAACCAAACTGGCCGTATTATAATACTACCAAACCAGTATTTCCTATATTAAAACAAAATTGGACATATTGAAGTGTAACGAAACTCGTCTTTCCGTACTACAAACTGACCGTACTACAAAATTACTAAAGCTGTGTTTCCTATATTAAAACCAATCTCGTCACGTTGGAATATTTGCAGACGAATGTTTCCTATGTTAAAATCAAACTGATGAGACCGTAGTATAACAGCAACAATGTCCGTTGTCTTAAAGTGATTATACCCAAATTATAACATTATAAAAGTTATTTGTGTTTTGTATAACCAATCTGCAATATTACAAAACCAGTGTTTAAAGTCCAGTTAATCACTTCTCAGTATTATAAAATCAATGCTCAGGTAACAGCATTACAAATCTAGTGCTTCCTGTGTTTAAAGACAAAATGAACAGATCAAAACATTAAGAACCTGGTGTTTTCTGTTTTGAAAGCAAAACAAAATATGTTGAAGATTAGGGGTTAATAAACATGTTTTGTTGTCCTTCCGTTTGAAAATATTTTAGGCTGTGACGACCCACATAAAGTTATAGCAGATATTTTAAAAATCCGTATCACAATATGCTTTATGACCCTCTACAGTAGCCTGTGTTAGAATATCACAGATACAATGTGTTGCACCAAAAATACAAAATTTAAACCCCAGCACCGAAACGTTTAAACATCTTGAAATCGAGTCATCTCATCTAAATACAACAATATTATATGGTCTAGTGTGTTAAAATCAAGTCCTATAACAACACAACACGAGAACAAAAGTCACACGTATACGTAATATATTTTGAATGCTTCCTACGTTTTGATTTTCAGATGTCTTGAAATATGTGTTTACGTATAGTATTCAGTATATATGGGTCAGCGAACGTAATGACTGTATAATAAAATATGTTTATAGAAATATCTAATTCTACAGAAACTCAGGGTGGCAGTAATTTATGGTTTCTGTATCTAAATATATATATTTTTTCTGAGAATCTACAGTCACGCCTCTTGGTCAGATTTCATATTCAAACCTCCTGCTGTTCGTGATAACATTTACAGAACAATATTAAAAACTCACAGCGTACACTATATCTACATCTGAGATTCGGGAGCTTATAGTTTATCCTCCTTAAGAGACACTAGAAAAGCAAAATGAAGGTTGCATTTGCCAAAAGATAAAATGCTGTCAGACCTTATCGTTTATTTTTTCTTCAAACTTTAGTACCTCATGTGTTTTTCTGAATACGGTTAAACGTAGCGATTCCGTTGAATGGTTTGTGTTATATTTAGAAACACATTACATTTGGAATAGAGATAACGAAACTTATAATAGCAGGGAATGACTCATCCACCCCACCAAGTATCTATGTATAGACAGCATGTGTTTCTACTAGATTCTTCCAAATATTTATGTCATCCAAACTTCTTGCAATCGCATAGTGTTTGTAACAGTGCTGTGCTTACACAACCATAACTGGGATTTTCAAAATTCTGCACATGCGTAACACGGATGAATAAAAGTGTTCCACGAGTTTAACCGAATTATTGCACTTAGAAGTTTTATATATAAATATATATGTTGTGTGTTTATATAAAAGCTTTAGATAGCCTTAAGCATCCGTTTTAACGAATGCTTAAGAAAGTCGTTAGAATATTTCTGAAAAAGTTATCTGCTCATAACAGTCCTTAACTTTAAGCTCATAGACTACATAGAAAAAAAAAAAACAAGTCGATAGTAACCTCTACTAACTTTTGGGTTACAATTGTGTAATTTGTTTGTTATTTTATAGTGCACCCACGGCACACAGCGGAAACGCGTTTTTCCGGCGTTAAGACACAAACCAAGCCATAAATTGTAGGATTTACAGTAGAGGCACCATAACCGTTAGACCACACCCAGTCCCTTTAAAAAGCAAACGCTGAGATAATGAGAGATTCGAAACCGTCATTTTACAAACTGGACGAATGCTTTAGCCCATAAAACTACCGTCCGTATTTGTTTGCTGTAATATTAATAGGTTCAAGACATAGACTTGTAACACCTTTTAATCTATACCATCCAATGGCTCAACTGTAAGCTCGAGGGCTTAAACTGCTAAAATTCGGAATTTAACCTTGCAGTGGACACATTAGATAGGTCATCGTGCAACTTCGCGCTTTAACAAAAAGTAATAAATACAACGATGGAAATCGGCTTAAAAAATCTCTTGTTGCCATCTTTGTTTTGTTTGTTATTTTATACATTCTACTGCTAGTATAATTAAGTCGGAATTATTCTAAAAAATTAACACCTCAAATAAATAAACGATGATAAGCCGATCTCGAACTTTAAAATTCGAATGATATAGTTTGGATGTTAAGTTACGAGTTTCAATCGGATGATTAAATTTCTAGATAAATATTGTAGTTTCAAAAAGAAGATCAAATATTTAGTAATAACTTGTAAATAGAACGTTTAGTAATGGTACAAGTGAGTAGCTTACATCAGGATTTGCCCGGCATGGCTAGGTGGTTAAGACACCCGACTCGTAATCTGAGGGTCACGGATTCGAATCCCCGTCACATCAAACACGCTCTCCCTTTCAGCTTTGGGGGCATTATAATGGTACGATCAATCCCACTATTCGTTGGTAAAAGAATAGCCCAAGGGTTGGCGGTGGGTGGTTATGACTAGCTGGCTTCCCTTTAGTCTTACACTACTAAATTAGGGACGGCTAACACAGATAGCCCTTGTGTAGCTTTGCTCGAAATTCAAAACAAACCACACATTAGGATTTTTACTGGACAAGTTCAGGTCACAGGAATATTTTATAATAGGAAGCTCAACTGGTAGGGTAAATGTTCAGGTAAATATTATATTGTAAAGTTGAGATTGAAAATCGTAACGCTTTACTAGAATGAGCAGATGTTAAGGTGAAGTCATAAAGCAGTGTTTTAACAGAACTAATTAATAAGCTGAGTAAATATTTAACAAATAAGAAGTAACATTTCAGGATGAAAAAAACGCGCACGTTAATCTTGGATTTAGAGAAAGAAAATTAAGAACAAAAACGTCTTAATTTGTGCGTTGTATATATCAGTGGGATTTTTTATTTAGGTTTAAAAGATATTGTTTTTATTTATTGAAACCAGTTGAGGATCGTGACAGTCAGTAATAATGGTTTTAATAAACATCATAGTAACTAAGTCTCGTTTTTTCTGCAATTTTTGTTTCACAAAATTCCTTAAATAAAATCGCAATTTCCAATGTCGACTTGAATTTTCGTTACCTCTCATCTCATGCACATTATTACAATAAATATCTTAAAAGAGAAAATTTTATTAGGAAGGACCGTATTTTTAATCCGGTTTTGTTTGTATGAATTTCGCGCAAAGCTACACGAGGATTTTCTTTACTAGCCGTCCATAATGTAAAAGTGTAAAACTAGAGGGAAGGCAGCTAGTCATCACCACCCACCGCCAATTCTTGGACTACTCTTTTACCAACGAATAGTGGGATTAACCGTCACATTACAACGCTCCCATGGCTGAAAGGGCGAGCATGTTTGGTGTGACGGGGATTCGAAACCTAGCCCCTCGAATACGAGTCGAGAGTCTTTACCACCTAACCATGCCGGGCCCTTTACATGAAGTAACTTAATTGCTTTAAAAGTTTAAAAAATGGTACCGAAACATTTCTTTCGTTATATTTGATTGTTATCGCAGATAAGTTCATAAGTCCACAAGTGTAGTCATTTCTGTATTTAAGTAATTTAAATATATATACAATATCAGATATCACAGGTAAATCAGTAAATAATTGATTAAATAAACGTTACAAAATATAAGCTATAATACATAGGATCAAGAAAAATGCAATATGGAAATAATATGAAGGATAAATGTACATTGTTTGGGCTGAATTTCAAAGACAGCTACGTTTAATGAGGTAATAACATTTGTAAAGATTTGAAGTATTTATTCTAGTACATTTTTTAAAACTTTGATTTCAGTTTTACTTCCGTGGATTTGGATTGATTGTCGTTTACTACATCATAACCAGAAATCACTAATAAAACTCAAGTACCCACATTCTATTAACGTTAACGACTGCCTTTCTCTGTGATCAGTGCACCGATAACTTCAGGGTCGAATTTTTGGAAATCCCGTCGGAAGTTGTGCTCAACAGGAATCGTGCACGCGATCACTTTAGTAGTTCGTTTACAATTAGACATCCCCCCCCTCTCCGACCACTGTTAACCTAGATTTTGGAATTACACGATCTATGTTCCCTATGTCTAAAAGGTCCTTATACAACTTATATCACCTTTCACATATGTTGGATATGAATATAATATTGGCCAACGAACAATCGCGTTCTTATGTCACTTCTGTCAGTCGTTAGGAGATGCGACATGGTATATGCACAAACTATATTTCTCAGGTATATTATCTGTGACTTAGAAGTTTAAATATATAGTTTATACCCACACCACGTACATTCATGTCCTAACATCCTGTGGCGTCCATCTGTGTTTGGTCTTGTAAAATACGACTACGTCAACCTCACTTTCGGACAACTGATGCTTATAAAGCAGTTAGATTCGTAACCTCATATTTAGATTTTCCGAACTGATATTTAACCTTACGAAAAAGGGCGGAAATGTATGATATTAAATAGGAAGGAAATTGGAAAGTGATATTTGATTGGTCACTTTCTCAACACTACTGGTATGCCTTTTGTTGGTTGTTATCTGATAAAGAAAGAGCCCACTGGAAGTAGAATTAATACATCTTGGAACCACAGCTACCAAAGTCAAGAAAATTGTCTATCCCTTGGTAAAACGTAACCTGCATGATTGTAAGACCGCTAATACTATGGATCATATCTTTCTGTATGGGTTTCATTTGGATTTTTAGTCATAAATGTGTAATATAGCATTTAAACTAATTTACCTAGAATATGTGTCAAAGTACAAACAAGTAAAAGAAGACAATGCACAAAATAGCATTGTGTTCTATCGTAAAGCAGGTTATTTTGGATTATTTAGTAAAAATAATGTCAAATTCATCCATGATATGATAATAAGTCAATTTATTTCTTCAATAACATTTGTTAATAGGCTACGTTAGCTTATAGGCCTATGTTTACAAACAACATTTTCGATGTAAACACTGAAATTAATATAACTAATATTGCTCAACAGAAATTTCCTTGATTGACAACAAATAACGACTAATTTACTTATCTCGCAATTTGTTTATTTGCAATTAAGCACCATACTACGCAGTGGGCTCTTTGTGTTCTGCCCACCACAGGTATCGAAACCCAGTTTTTGCAGTTGTAAGTCCGTAGACATGCCGCTGTGCCACTGAAGAGAGGGCTTATCTCACAGAATCACTAACTCTTATTAATAATTAAAGGAGGTTGGAATATAAAAAAAAAAGATTGGAGAATTGGCCAATCATAAATTGTCCGAAATTCGATTAAAAACGCTTTAAAATACTGTTTAACATTCGCACACAATAATAAGCACTGTATTGTACATACAAAGTACAGATTAGATTATTTACTGTGTACTATATATAATATTCTCAAACAAATCTCCATGACAATTTCCAGCTTTCGCTTAACATATTACATCTTGAGCTAATATGATCAAATAGTCAATAGTTACAGTGAATCATCATGAACAGTATCAGCTAGTTACTAGCTATATTTATTATCAATACAATGTATAAAATTAGCTAATATACCAAGTAATCCTTTAACTATAGTTGAGTATAAAGAAATCCAGTAAACATGATAAATAAAAAAAAAATCGGGAATTTAACAATCTGGAAATTGGGATAGTAAAAAAAGTAAGGAAACAAGGTTGAAGATACTGTGGATATTATTTATTCAAACTACAAATCCCTATTTCGACTCTACCAAATGTAATTCTAGGTAACACAATGGAGCTCAAATATGGGCTTGTAGTTTGAGTACGTAATGCCTGTAGTATTTTCAGTCTTGTTTACTTACTTTTTTAAGATTCCTATTTACAAGTTGTTAAATTCTCAAGTTTTTACATATATTGTGCACGTTATACAGATACACAAAAGTTACTAACAGCGTATTGTTTACGATTTGCCGAAAAACTGAAGTAGTCTCTTTTTAATTTGCCAAAGTAAGCTGACTATATGAATGAATTAAAAATTGTTGTCAGCAAAATTTTAGGATAACTCAATGATATTCAGGCCCTAAATTAATAATATACTACGGTAACTTGCCTCTTCGGTTCCGACATCTCAGTAACCTTACTCGATAAATCTGCAGTCGATCATTAATTATTTGTATTTGTAATGAATTTTCACTTCAATTAAGTAAAGGCCGCTGAACATGCTAGCTCTTTCAGACGTAAGGGCATTAATATGTAACGGATAATCAAGGTAAAAGAGAAGCCCAAAAACTGGAGATGGGTTGTATTGACAAGCTGATTTCCTTCTAGACTATCAATGCTAAATTAGGGACCGTTAGCGCACTCAACCCACTTACAACTTTGCTCAAAATGCAAAACAAATTTAAGAACTCTCTTATTACATCTGTTATAAGCTATATTTTAATTTATGTGTTAGCTAGGGGGCGCATCATTTTAAGATGAGAAATATTCACAAGTGTTCGTATGTGTTTTCCTTATAGCAAAGCTACATCGGGCTATCTGCTGAGCCCCGAGGGGAACAGCGGATAGCCTGATGTGGCTTTGTTATAAGAAAACACACACACACACACACACACACAAACACACATTTTTAAACACTACATTTCCGATCTAGTTGCCCTCGCAATGGCACAACGGTATGTCTGCGGACTTATAACTCTAAATTCCGCGTTTCGATATCCTTGGTCAGCAGAGTACAGATAACATATTGTGTAGCTTTGTGCTTAATTACAAACAAACAAAATCCTATCTAGTTCTTTACGAATGTTCAAGAATTAAAAGAGTATATAATGATAATATTCCAACCGCACTAGATTTGTCATATCCGTTGCCGACGAAACATTTCGCTCAATCCAGATTTCGTCAGGTCCGCGAGGCTATTTTCATAATGCATTTTTCTGATGGACCAGGTTAAACAACGTAGTGTTTAAACATATGATAGGCCTAATAATTATATTCGATAAAACTTCTGCAGTTAACTTGTTTTTGTAAAAAGGTCATTTTCAAAATTTCAAAAACAATTACGTGTTTTGGCCTCATTTACGATTGACAATAATATTTGTATTGAACCATTACTTTTATATAGAGATAATAGCCAACGGCATGTAATATTGTTGTCACTATTCGTCAACAGTTCTATTTATTTTTCAATGACGATATGTGAGGCCATCTGCTTTATACTGTAACACGCGATTTTCATAAGCATCGAGTTAGATTAGTAGTGGAATTTCGTAATTTCTAAGATGAATATCGCTGCTAGAATACATTATTGACCAATATTATTATATCAGCAGGTTATATTAAATATTATTGAATTGGTTTACCTAATATTACAATATGTGGAAAAAAGAATCACAAACGTTTTTGTGTTTGACTGTATAAATAAGCTCGTATAAGTAGAGGCAAAACTAAAAACAAAAGTAATTAAAAGAAAATGATCAGATAGAAAAATTAGTACATAGGTAAAAATTATTAAAATTCCTTGTTAAAGGCAGCAAATAAATAAATCAACTAAAATTGGGTTTGTATTCAGTAAATTCTTTACCTCTTGCTAAAACCGTCAGGAGACACCTTAAGGAAATAAATCTTTTACGCTGTTGTGTTAGACTTCGGACTCCGGTGTTAATACCCGAGTAAGTGTAGAAACTGTTATTAACCATATGCTTCAATAAACAATCTATTTTTCTTCCTGTATATACAAGTTCTTTGTGAAATCCAACAGACAACAGTTAAAGTCCACTAAAAATCAATGCCGCAGTTACAGTACATTCTCTAAGACTAACTATTATATCAACAGGTTGTATTGAATATTATTCAATTTTCTTAAACCTAACATTAAGCCTATTTTTGAATATGTGTTAAACCTTTCCTTACTACTTGTTACTACTTGCAGTTAAGTCATTTGACTATGAAATACTTTAAGTTTGTTTTGTTTGTTTTGGAATTTCGCACAAAGCTACTCGAGGGCTATCTGTGCTAGCCGTCCCTAATTTAGTAGTGTAAGACTACAGGGAAGGCAGCTAGTCATCACCACCCACCGCCAACTCTTGGGTTACTCTTTTACCAACGAAAAGTGGAATTGACCGTCACATTATAACGCCCCCACGGCTGGGAGGGCGAGCATGTTTAGAGCGACTTGGGCGCGGACCCGCGACCCTCAGATTACGAAGCGCACGCCTTAACGCGCTAGGCCATGCCAGGCCCAAAATAAATACTTTAAGATAAAAACCATGTAAACTGCGGACGATATTTTCAAACTCTGTAGCTTTTCTAATACACTTTGCATTATATTCCAACAATTAATCAATAGTTGGAATTTAAAATATTTCACCCATGAATATGACCGTGTTAACCTGCTAGACATTAACGACTTAAAACACTATGTTTTTATTTATTTTTAATTAGTATTGTGTAGTAAGATGAAAGTTGCACAATGGTATCGAAACCCAGTTTTTAGCATTGTGAGCTCGCATATATACCACTAAGTTGGTCCTTTAGGTATACACTGAACATTTCATTTTACAGTTTCTTCAAGAGTGTTTCACTAAAATACAAATCGTAACTGATAGTATAAAGCTTTGTGCTGCCTGTTACGCTTTGTGTTTTATTCTTAGTAAGGATTAAGAGATAAATAACAAACACTGATGTATTAAGGTCGTTTATTTTTAGTATTAAATTGTATTTTGCTCCAATGTGTAGTACAGAAATTGAATATTGTGAAATTACTGTCAAAAGATGTTGCAAATTCAAATTACACAAATCTAAATTTTAACAGTATTATTGTAAACTAAGTAAATTAACAATGTTGTTTATTCATTATTATTTTCTGTCGAAATCTTACAATTTGTTTGTTTGTATTTAAACAGAATTATAGAAAGGGATATGTGTTATCTGTCCATTACGAGTATCGAAACCCGTTTTATAGCGTTCTAAGTTCGCAGACATGCCGCTGTGCCACTGGGGGCGTTAAACCTTACGTTATTATTGTTATTTTATGTTTTAAACCTTACAACACTATTACAGTTGCCAGTTCTTAGGCGTGCGACTCGTAATCCGAGGGTCGCGGGTTCGCGCCCGCGTCGCGCTAAACATGCTCGCCCTCCCAGGTGGGGGTGTATAATGTGACGGTCAATCCCACTATTCGTTGGTAAAGAGTAGCCCAAGAGTTGGCGGTGGGTGGTGATGACTAGCTGCCTTCCCTCTAGTCTTACACTGCTAAATTAGGGACGGCTAGCACAAATAGCCCTCGAGTAGCTTTGTGCGAAATTTCCAAACAAACAAACAAACAAAACAAAAGCCAGTTCTTTAAGCTTAAAAATATCGTAATCAATATGAATTCTAGAAACCTAAAAACACTATTGCCATTGTGCGATTTTTGGATATAACAGAATTATTACTTGTGCATATTAATATACAATTTGATAAAAAAACACTTCTGTTATCTCCCTTACCAGTAGGTCTTGTTTTGAAACATTCAATATTTACTTCTACATTAGGCCTAAGATCGAAAAGTCAAGAATTGAAACTATCTATTGAGGAAGATAAGAACAGGGTATATTTTTATAGGTGTTTTAATTTAGTTTATTAAGATAGCTAGAAATAAATAATTTTTGGACAGACTGTATACAACAGTCTTTATAAGACAGTTTACAATATCCAAAACAAACAATAATTGGTATCTATCATTGTTTGTTTGTCTGTATTTTTAATTTCGCGCGAAGCTACACGAGGGCTATATGCGCTAGCCGTCCATAATTTAGCAGTGTAAGACTAGTGGGAAGGCAGCTAGTCATCACCACCAACTGCCAACTCTTGTGCTACTCTTTTACCAACGAGAAGTGGAATTGACCGTCACATTAGAAACGCCTCCACGCATGAAAGGGCGAGCATGTATGGTGTTATGGGGATTCGAACCCGCGAATTATGAGTCGAGTGCCTTAACCACCTTAGCTATGAGTATGACAATGTGAAATCATTTATCAAAGATTGCCAAGCGCCTCTTCATTTGTAACCTAGGCATCTTATGATCCGTTATATGACTTTAAATCCTAATGATTTATTATGCGGCTTATGTTTTTAACTAAACATTTGATAGAGATGTTTTTACAAAAAAAAAACTTCTTGATGGCCATCATGAACAGTAAGAGTAACAATGCTTTTTAAGAGACGCATATTTAAAACGGAAATATTGATAAAATAGTGAGATCTCGACCCTGAGGCATTTTGTGAAACACTATGTCTGAATTGATTACATTGAACATGATGCGTCTCTCAAAATCTGTCGATAGATGTTCAATGGGATTAAAATCTGGAAAGCGCGCGGCGCCCTTCATCCAGTCAAGTCTTATTTTCTTAAAAGAATATTATACCAGTTGAGTATGGTGGGAGAGGACACCACTATTCATTAACTCTGATGTTAGGGCCGTTTAACACATAGCATGTGAGAGTACAAAGAGTTGTAGGATGTGTTTATTACGAATGTGTGAAAATAATGACACTAATCCGTAGGATTTAGCAGTTTCTACGTCTACCAATGCACATTTCTGCTAACACTAAACTTCCATTAATGTAACGTGCATCACGTTTTGGTACGTAGATTGGGGCCTGACTCTTCAAATGTGTATAACACGTGTTATCTAGATGCAGGGTAAAACGCATCTTACATGTATTAAAGAAATACTGTGTTATGTATTGTTGTGTGCATTGTATGTTTTCCTAAAATAATTGTAAGCGAGGTGTTTTGTAGTTTTCTTTGAGCGTGATGCATATTTTTGAATGTTTGACATACCATCAGGCCTGCCTTTTTTAACTTTTCTCTAGCCATATATAAAATAAAAAGGACGTCCAGTCGCAGTTGGGAATATCTGATACAGTCTCGAAGCAAATACTCTATGACTCAGAATCAACATATTACCGTTGCCTGTGAACTGTGTATAACTGTGCTCCTTTTACAGGTATCCGAGTGATCATGCCATTGGTTTGGAAACCGTCCTACATTTAGTTGAGAAGATGGAAAACAAAACTCCGCATTTAAAAAAAGGGAATTAATTAAGCACTGGTTCAGTGGTGAATTATTTCTGAGTTTGAATTACCCGTTTTATTTCTTATTTTAACTAATTTACTAAACTACGTTCCAATTATTACGAACCTTGAGGACTAGTTAATTGAATCTTGTGTTTATTAGATTTCGCACAATGTTACTCAAGGGGTATATGTCCCCTAACTTTGAAGTAATAGACTGGAGGGAAGTTAGACAGTCAACACCACTCACCACCAACTTATAAATTACTCCAATCAAATAGTAAACTTAATAACACACCTTCGGCCCATAAGAGTGGAGCGCAATTTATTTTGTCGGTTGTAGGGAGCAAACCACGGAACCTTGGATCCACAGTTCGGCACGCTAATCACTGGTCGCGCTCGTTCTGTTTGAGAGGAAATATAAGTGACCAACTGTTGGGTTAATTAAGAAAACACTAATGTCTACAGAGGTTGATATAAACTGAATAATATTTTGTTATGTTGCACTAGTGATAAAAAATATTCTTTATTATTATAAGGAACACAGTGCTACCGTAGAACGTTATAAGCGATTATATAAGTCTCAAAAACAATTACCTGAGAACACTTATAGTCGGTGCCCAACAAGAGGCTGTGATTGTCTGGTTGCCATGCAGTTGATGGTTCTTCATGTGGATACATTATCCAGATAACTTGTTAAAGATTTTGTCATGGTTTATGAAGCATTTGAAACTCTGTGATCCATGCCAAAGTAACACATTTATCTGAGAACACTATACACGTGTATATATATATATATAATGTAGATTGAAAGACCAATGATTTGCATTTAACTTGACATGCTCCCTGGTGGTACAGCGGTATATTTGCGGACTTCCAACGCTAAAATCTGGGTTTCGATAACTGTTGTGGGCAGAGCACATATAGCCCATTGTGTAGCTTTATGCTTAATTACAAACTAACAAACAATAACTTGACTGATTTCATTTGCATAACAATGAATTAAAGGGGTGATCAACATATGTTTATAAAAACAGTTTTTATTTTCATTGTATAGATATTACAAATTTGGATTATTTTTAATTGTTTATGTAGTGTGTGTGTTAACTTTAATCAGACATGTCTAGTGATAACTAACTACCTACCTCGTATTTCATGCTATTCTTGTAAAACGTGACATAAGGTTAATAACACTGGCTGAAACTCGAAAATGGTGAATGGTAACTCTGAGTCTGACTGGCCAATAATAGAAATAATTATTAATTCCACACACACAAACCTGTCTAATATTCATTGTGGCCTTGTACTATATAAATCAACACCTCATCCATATTAATTAAAATGGTCATTTCTAATTTTATTAATATTTATTGCATGTAGAAACGTGACATCTAAAATAAAAATCCTGGTAATACTTAATGTTAACTCATGATTTTTCCTATTAGTTTGTATAAATCTTAAATCACAGAAGTAACCGAACTCGAACTTTTACATAAGATAGAACGTGAACAGGAGACATTACCCTAAACAACCATATACATACGTGTGTGTGTGATGTATGGTCATTTATCGTTAGACGAAAGACGGCCGCACTTAATTCCTTTCTTTATAATTAAAAGTAGCACGACAACAATAATTATAGCAATTGTCAGTTAGGCAATACTCACAATATTATATTAACACTTTTATAACCATGTTACAGTAGGTGACGCTGCAAGCGTCCAACACAAAAATTAGAAAAAAAACAAAACAAATTAATCCCGCACAAGATAACTATTGAATTCATTTTTTTTTTTTTAAGTACCAACCTTTTCATTACTTTAACAAAGCGATTAGATTAACATTCCCAACTGGTTGATATGTTTAAAAGTTTTCGTGTTCTTCGAGGACTGGCTCTTTTTCCTAAAGTTTAAAAGGAAAAGTAGTGATTAAATATTGGGCAAAGGAAAACTTACTTTTTTAGAAGTTTATATGAAATGAGATAGTTTTTACTATTTTTACGCTTGATGGAAATACTCATTATAACACAAAACAAAGCTGTAAGTATTAATATGTGTAAGAAATACAATTAACTAGGAACATTCCACTTATTTACTTGTTTTATTTCTCTCTCTGTGTGTATATATGATATATATATGTATGCATTTGTTTATATGTGTTATAGAAAATCAATCAGGTGCTGAAAATTATAATTAAAGATGTTATTTATAAACATCAAAATTTGAAATAAACAAAAACTGAACTGTGAGTAAAGAAACTGTATGTTTTGGGAAATATTTATTGCTTAAGTTAAATCAAATTTTAGCGAATACTCTAAAAATTATATCCCCCACCCTTTCCTCGCTCCAAACGTAACTGATATTTTAAAGCACCCGTGTTAAAAAAAACTCAACAATGGAAAAAAAACAACAGATGTTTTGTGATTTGTGAAAACCTTAGGCCATTTTCGGGGAAACACCCTGGCGGCTTACTACGTAATTACAGTATTACGTGACCACAGGTTCCTACGTGAAGTAGTTAGGCCCCATTCCTTGCACTTGCCCACCTATAAACGAGCTGCAAAGGTTTTTATAGCTCTTATTACGTCATGTAATCAAAGAGGTCTAGGAAACAATTATAGGTATTTAATTCAAATACAATTAAAGTGTTGCAATCGTGTATGAGATAAAAATCTAGCACTGAAGGCCCCAAATAAATACGCTTTATGAAAATCAAATTCTAAAATAAGTAAAAACTGAGATACGTCAAAGAAACAATGTAATTATTGCTTACGTTAAATCAATTCGTTCAAAATGTTATTTATTGTTTTTCAGTGGCAAAGTTTACGTGTTTTTTGTTTGTATAGAAATATCTTTATTATGCTATAGTTGTGAAGTTTAGTTTTAAGTGCTATTTATGCTACGACTCTCTAAGAATTTGAGATCATTTTTGTTCTTTTAAGGTCTATAACAAACAACGATGAAGTAGCTCTACCTTTTAAAGATATTTCTAAGACCATGTCCCCCGCTGGTACAGCGGTAAGTCTACGGAGTTACAACGCTAAAATCAGGGGTACGATTCCTCTCGGTGAACTCAGCAGATAGCTCGATGTGGCTTTGCTATAACAAAACATACACTCTGAAGAGCATATAGCATCTATATTTTCTTTTAAAAAAAGACGTGTACGGGGTTGCTTACAATTACCAACATTATCACAATCGTGTCATCCAGTGTGTTAAAGGTATATTTATGAACTTACAGGCCCGGCATGGCCAGGTAGTTAAGGCGCTCGAATTGTAATTTGAGGGTCGCGGGTTCGAATCCCCGTCGCACTAAACGTGCTCGCCCTTTCAGCCGTGGGTGCGTTATAATGTGACGGTTAATCCCACTATTCGTTGGTAAAAAGAGTAGCCCAAAAGTTGGTGGTGGGTGGTGATGACTAATTGCATTCCCTCTAGTTTTACACTGCTAAATTAGGGACGGCTAGCGCAGATAGCCCTGGTGTAGCTTTGCGAGAAATTCAAAAAACAAACAAACGAACGAACGAACTTACAACGTCAAAATACGACGTTCGCTTTCTCGCGATGAACAGCGTGTATATAGTTTTACAATAAAAATAAAGCATCAGCATCAGAACACAATTATACAAAACGATACGATGGGGAGAAAATTTTATAATTGAGCCTAGTACTATTATATTTGATCGTTGATACGTATAGGCACGTGTAATTTATCACAACCAACTATGTAAAATGCCTTTGGATGTTGTAGATGAGAATGGTTTTAAACTAATGAGCCATATTTAGTTTTATACTTTATGTGTGTGTTTTTCTTATAGCAAAGCCACATCGGACTATCTGCTCAGCCCACCGAGGGGAATCGAACCCCTGATTTTAGCGTTGTAAGTCCGGTGACATACCGCTGTACTAGCAGGGGGCTTTATACTTTATACAAAAACGTTGTCGCTGTTAAAGTGCTTAAAGTTAGACTTTTATGATGAATTTACTTGAAGGTAATGATGAAGGTACCTGTGTTAAGTAATTTTTAAAGTTTTTTTCATATTTAAATGCAAAGTTATTCAATAGTTTATCTTCATTTGTGACTACTGGTATCGAACCCCCGAATTTTAGTGTTATAAGTCTGCTAACTTGCCGCTGAGTAACCGGGGGATTTTCCGAAAGTTGAGGATAATTTCAACTTTGTTCGAATACTCTTTGTGCGCGTATGATACTAATAAACGACATCTAACATATCCAAATATTTCTTATAATGTCGCCAGTGGCACAGCGGCATGTCTACGGACTTAAATGCTAGAAACCGGATTTCGATACTCGTGGTGGACAGAGCACAGGAAACACTTTTTCTAGCTTTGTGCTTAACAGAAACCAGTCCAATTTTTTATAATATTCTGTAGGACCCATTAGTAAAATTAAAATAATTGTGTTATAAAGTTATGGTTTATATTTAATGAAGTAAGTGCTAAAACGTGATTGCATGTGTTCGACGAACCAAATATGTTCTGTGTAATCTAACAGTTTTAACCGTTCTTTTCTTTTATGACGACTCGGGTTTAAGTATAATACAATAATTCTCTAACCTTTGGAACTGAAGGATGTCTCTACTTCTTAACGTCGGTTATCAACATATTACGTCTTCAAATCCACTTTGTTTCCTCTTAAATTAACCGTTCACAAGGACAATGTACCACAGATTCCAAGTAATGTTAAAGAGCAGTGGAGTGACGATCAAATCCTACAAGGACTCTTGAGTAAAAAAGAAAATATGATATCCCACTTCCAGGAACCATGACAACATTCCGTAACCTGTATGCACCGCACATGATAGCTGGGTCGTTCATGAATAGGGGGTTCCCCTTATTCAAACAACATGCTCACCTATGCAGATAATGCGAGAGAGAGAAAGAGTGAGACGTAGGCCTTCAAACTCCAAAAAATTGTAGATTTTATTTTATCCATCTACTGTACACAGATTTATTCACTTAATTTGGACCGCGAGGAGTTATTTCGACAAACTCTAAATATCTAACCGAAACACTATTCAATAGTTCATCTTAGTTAGAAAGATAAGTTCACTTTTCGTCTTAGTGTGGTCTCTAATTTCATAAATAATTTATCGAAGAACGAATACACTTTTTTGTGGATTAACAAGATAGCATAAATTCCAAGAATCTGTCTTCTTTTTTACTGGCGGGAATTTATCTGGTTACATATTTCTAAATTACGAATTTATTTCGTAAACACTGCAGCCGATTTAAACTGGATATTGACTAGCGAAGAAACAAGAACAACAGTAAATGAATAAAGGTGACAGAAGCCTGATACTAGAAAAGTTCATTTCGGCACGTTTGTTCATCCTCTATAGTCTCACGTTGTCCTCTGGCTAGGATTTCAACATGGCCTACGGGCGCTATAACATTGTGTTTGAAATTCTTTCACACACTTATATTTAGATCACATGAAATGAGTGGACATTTTGGAAATAATATGAATTTTCATGTATTGTTTTTTGTGTTCTGAAAGAAAGCAAAAACAAAACTTTCTCGTCTTCATTCCACGGAACACTACATTTTAACTTTTTTTGTGACATGGATGTTTATAAAAGATGAAATTTAATTTAAGTTTAGAAAGTTGTAAAAAATTAATTGCACATTTTAATAATAATAATAATAATAATTTGTTGTTTTATAAATTATCGACACTAAGGAATCAAGTTCCAGTGGCAAAGCAGTATATCTGTGGAATTCCCCCGCTAAAATCGGGTTTTGATACCCGTGGTGGGCAGAGCATGGGTAGTCCATTGTATATTTTTGTACTTAATTCCAACCAATCAACGTCCGCGGACTTACAACGCTGAAAACTAGTTCATTTTGGAGCTTTATGCTTAAATCCAAACACACAAAAAACAGCAAACGTGTGAAAACAAAAAGTGATAATCTTCTTGGTAAATCGAAGTTCTTTTTATTTTACTTGTTGGTTTTTCGTTTTAGTACGAGTAATCGAATTATTTTAACATTGAGTTTGAAAAACTTACCGTCGACACACTGGGAAACTCCAGATATAAGATACGATTTATAAAGAATTTACTACCACTGAAAGTAGATAAAAGTAAAACATTCGAGCTTCATTACATATTTCATATGAAATAGCCCTGCAATTGATATAATCAAGAAAAATAACCAAATCAATGACCCCTTTGCTTAACAGTATTCTAAATATGTTATAATCATGATTTTCAATAGTTGGACTTTGAACTCGTGAAGTTAGGAAGCCTTTGGACATTTATCGTGTTAAACCAGTTGACTTTCCTACTGTATCTATGAGCAAGTTTGTTTTGGAATTTCGCACAAAGCTACTCGAGGGCAATCTGTGCTAGCCGTCCCTAATTTAGCAGTGTAAGATTAGAGGGAAGGCAGCTAGTCATCACCACCCACCGCCAACTCTTGGGCTACTCTTTTACCAACGAATAGTGGGATTGATCGTAACATTATAACGCCCCACGGCTGAAAGGGCGAGCATGTTTGGTGCGACGGGGATGCGAACCCGCGACCCTCAGATTACGAGTCGCACGCCTTAACACGCTTGGTCATGCCGGGCCATCTATGAACAATATAAAAATTTTAGCTTTCTGTTAAGAGAATCAAGAATCCGAATTATTCTCAAACTGATGAACTCTTATGATAATTAACAATTTCATCTAAGATTTTATTAATATTTCTGCTTACATTTAAGTTGAAATTATATGATACTTCTCTGTAATATTTGATTGGTTTGTATCACGAAACTTTCGTATTTTATTTTAGGTCACAAATTCATTTTTTAAATTACGCATGTTCTATTTGTATTATCAGTGTGACTTTATAGTTCTAAAAATAAAATTGAAAGTAAATCATATTGGACCTTTTCCACACTTTATCCACAAGTAAGGTTGCTTTTATTCTTTTTTCAGGTTCATTGTCACAGATGGACACGAGGAATTTTAAACTGTTGAACGTGTATTTTTTACCAAACGTGAAGGAGCTCTCCAGTAATTTTTCTGTCACGTCAGCATCTTTGCATATTTACAGATCTCGAGGATCTAGTTTTCACTTCCCACTTCGTTCTACCCTCAACAACAGTATACACTTTACAAAAGCCAATATCTTGACCTACCAATACCAGGAAAGAATGGATCCTATAAAAAATAACCATACTCAGCCATTGGTTTCTGTCTATAGATTGATAAACACATCCGTGGGACAAAACCACAAATTACAGATTCTAGTCACGTCCCGCAAGTTAGACCTACAAGGACCAGAAGGCTGGGAAACATTTGACGTGTCCAGTGCTGTGGAAAGTTGGTTAACCGAACCAGAGTCGAAATTCGAACTCCAGATTGTGTGTAGTAATTGTGACTTTGTATTTATGTCAATGAACAATTCCCTAGAAGCTAGATCTTTCTTCCAACAAAACTTTACACTTGACAAGTCTCTTAGTAAGGCCATCCTTGAAATTGGACTTTCAGAAAGATCGCGTCGCTTACCGAGAAATATTCGTCATTCTAAACGGTATCCCATGGATTGTACCCATGGCAAAAAGACGAAAAGGTGCTGTCGGTATAAAATGAAAGTATCCTTCCAAAGTATACCTCTCAAAGGGACCGGCTGGGAATCTATTATTGAACCCAAAGAGTTTGATGCATTTGTATGCAAAGGAAAATGCAATAAACGGTATAGGAATGTTCTCAACAGGCATGCCTTGCTTCAAAACAGGCTGCGGAGAATCATGAAAGACAAGATCCCCCGACTATGTTGTACTTCCAAAAAAAGGAAACCTCTTATGGTTAAGGTGATTGACAGCCACAGCCAACGACGAGAGGGAAAGCTTGACGATATGATCGTCACGGAATGTGGTTGTGGTTGAAAGTCTCTGGAGCTTCTCTGCTCCTACTCCTAGGCCTTTCCAAATCATCAGTCACTGTTCAGATGGACAAATGAGCCAAATATCCAGTTCATTATACGTCCTATACTCCACACGATGTTCCTATATAGTAAACAACATCCCTTCCTCTAATTAGTCTACATTAGCTTTTCATCGAGACCATTTAAAAGAACTTGATCAAAAGTCCCTCTGATATTCTGGAGGGCTTTAATCTGAAGAACAACAACCCACATGGAATTTCATGTGTGGTTCGTCTCCTGAATGGGATTCTTTTGATGTTAACTTAGAGTACTTAACTGTTCGTCGTGGTTATTGAAAAGTTGACCACGAGAGCGTCCGAGATGTTTTAAAGTCTTTCTTAAAACAACAATTTACTACTACAGTGATTCACGGGTTGTTTGCTGTGTGGTTCGGCTCAAATATTTTGAAACCATTACTGTCCGATACCCTGATATTAAAATGCCATGAAGTTTGTTAAAAATTATAATTTAAGATGATAATTCCTGAATATTTTAAAAATGATTGTTTCATTTGATAATACATAATTTAATAATCGACGTTTCGGTTCGTAAATCGTAAGTTTTCAATGTCGACTTTCACCTGATGACACCAGAGCATTTCAGTAATGAACAAACCTATTATTAATGAACGTATTATTGTAACACCTAAATATTTTTAAAAATAAGCAATACTTATTAATAAAGAACATGATAATTTTAATAATGAATAATTATGATAATTTTATTAACAGACAATATCTATTAATATTAAACATATTTTCAGTTTTTAATACTTGAGTGTTTTAATAATAGATGTTTTTCAGTTGATAATGCTTGAGTGTTTTAATAATGGATGTTTTTCAGTTGGTAATTCCTGAGCAATTTAATAATGAACGTTTCAGTTGATGACATTTGATCTTAAAAATATGAAAACTTTGCTCTTAGTTGCTTTAACTAAATCAAACATTGTGTCTTGCGAAATAACCATGGAAGGTAATACTTGTATTTAACTGTAATTGTATTTTAACAAGAACTTGAACTAGATGGTACTTTCTTATTTCAGTAATGATGTACAGAAATATTCCGTAGACAAGACTTTTAAATAAAATGTTATATGAATATTGCTTATTCCCTTCTTTAAGAAATCTATGGTAACAAGTATCAAACTATTTAAAAAATTATAATGCTGAAATTTAACTGTTATTTCTGTAAAAGCAAATGAAAGTACCAATAGACAAGAAAGAGAAAAAAATATGAAACAGATCTTGGAAAATAATCGTTGTTTTACTAAAAGTAAAATAAATCAGTAAAAAATATTTGCAAAACTGTCTTGTTTTCAAAATATTATGTGTTTTCTGTACAGTAAATGAAAACGACACAATGAAACATTATCAAACCACCACTGTGAAAATATCCTATAGTTGTTAATGTACGGATTAGCTTTTCATTTTCATATATCCACTGTTTGACTGTTTATTTTTGCTTTGTAATTTACACTATAATGATTATTTTAACAAATCCCAATCAATCTAAAATTGAGTCTGAAATCTCAGTTGATTGAGCCAATTAGAAGGAATGAGCATGATCACATGATCAAAGGTAATAACGGCAAACTTCCATAGTATATTTTGGTGTACTTGTTGACAGCTAGTACCTTGAAGTCGGCCCAGCTAAAGAAGTTATAAATACTATTGAATAACAACCTTTGTTTTAACGTTACGACGTTCATAAATGTTGCGTGTACAAGAAATCAGATAAAACCAAAGAGAAAATTTGCTGTTACTTAAAATACCAATATTCAGGTTTAGCTACTCTAAATATAGACGATGATTCACACAGATTTTATCTGTGATCAAGACTTGATGATTTTCCCACCTGGGGCTTATCCAGTAGTTTAGAACAGACGAAATAAAAAGTAACAAAATAAAGAACAACGTCGTTACTAGTCTTTCAATGAACTGAAGCTTTGTGTTAAATTCAGTTGTCATTTATAGCACCTTCATAGACACATAAGGTGGTGCTACATTGTGTTGTTTGTGAAATACATGCCTATTATTTAACAAACCAAGCACGAAAAAAATTACAATACTAGCTTAAACGCTTAAAATATTTTCTTCTATTTATATTTAGATAGATTATTTTATTTGTTTCTTAACTAGTAGCATAAAATATTAAGATGTTGTGTGTTAGCTCAGGCGATGTTTTTCGTGATGACGAGAAACTCATTTGAAGTAAAAATGAATTCTGAAGACAGCTGGTATGGGTATTAAAACTTCAATTAAAATAAAGTACAGGACAATGTTTCGACCTTCTTAGGTCATCTTCAGGTTAACAAAGGATTAACCTAAAAATGATCTAAGAAGGTCGAAACGTTGTTCTGTACTTTAATTAAATTTTAATACCCATACCAGCATTCTTGAGAATACAGGTGTTGTTGTATTCTTTAGCGTAGCGAACTGGGAGTAAATGTTTTTCAATAACATTTAAAGCTGTGGCATTATAAAAATGACTGTCATTTCCGCTATTCCTTTAAGATTAGAAGCTTCCGACTATAGGTATTTCTTACTGGTTGTTTTCCATTTGGTCTCTTGCCTAACCGCTTAGCATACTATGTCTATGACGTATCTTTCAGATGAACAGACAAATAATGTGCCTTCATAAATATGAATATTTAGTATTGCAATAATTTACGAAAATTATCGTTTTCTTAAAACAGTTACGAGCTTCTATGAACATAAGTTGAAATTTAGTTAGCCAGTTCAAGTATTAAAATATTAAGTAAGTCTTTTTTTGACAAGCACTTATCAAAACAAATATTACGTATCTCTGAGTAATTAAACAAATACATTACAATTTAATATTCTAAACATTTATCTGAGCACAAACTGTCACAGAAAAGGTAAACTATAAACTATGAAACATGTTTTCAGGCTAAAGATTATAACGTTCGACTTCTGTATAAATATATAGATTTTTTTTTCATTTTATTATTACTATTCATCTTTATTGCATTTTAGTTTTATAAAGTTCGAAAGTTTCTTTCGAAAATAGCAAGTTGTACCAATTTTTTTTAAAGAAAACAAAACAAAACGAAAATAACAACAGTTAAATATTAATAAAAGTATGACACAATGAAATCTATATAGATTATATCTTGGTGGTACCATACTGGACATTATAGTATTCTTTTTATATTTAATTTTTATTGCAGAAAGACATTTTAAATTTGAGATTTGCTGGAGATATCATTTTGTAGATGTATCTTGCATCTGTTTCAACTTCAATACTGCATCTTTGGGCTTTACTGTGTTAGTACTTTCACAAAAGATTGAATATTTTATATATATATATTAATATATGATTGTAATCTCTCTCTTTAAAGACAGCGATAATTTGTTCCCTTTGTTTCACTATGAATGCTGTAATTGATGAATCTTCTCTTCATCTGGTATATCAAATTGATTGGGATATATTCTAACAAGTTATTTCCTCATCCGACTTATATCCGTGGTTTAACTTCATCACTACACTTAAACCATCGTATTCGCAACCACATCTGGAACATTTCGAATATGTTTTATTACTACATCGTTTTACTTTACATTTAGAAGTTGACTTGTCCACGCTGACGCTCGTGGTCTCCGGTCAGGTCCAGCGACCTAGACCTCGAAAATAGTGTCAAACGTCTTCTTTTGGCCTAAACAAGACAACGAAAACCTTTCCGAAATGATTAATTTTTGATTGGTTTAGTTTGGTTTGATTTGAATTTCGCTTAAAGCTACACGAGGGCTATCTGCGCTAGCCACTCCTAATCTAGCAGTGTAAGACTAGAGGGAAGGCAGCTAGTCATCACCACCCACCGCCAATTCTCGGGCTACTCTTTTACTGATCAATAGTAGGATTGACCATCACATTATAACGCCCCCACGGCGGAAAGGACGAGCGTATTTGGTGTGACGACGATTCGAATTCGCGACCCTCAGATTACGGGCCAATTTTATTTTATTTTTTGATTCACGTAAAGATGTCGGTCTGGCTCGTGTGGCAGGTACTAACTTTCTCATTCTATGATACACTTTCGAACAACTCAGAGTAATCTATATATAATGTTGTTTAAAATCTATTTATATTAATAAGTATATTTGATTTATATTTTATATATATTATACTCTAAAACACTGAGATCGCTTAACAACTTTATCAGCGCGCCCTCAGTGAGAGCTAGATGAAATAAAGGTAGCATATCTTTAGGTTGTTACTAGTGAAAATATTTTTAAATACAGACATTTGAAGAGATAGATGTCTATCATATTTATTATTAAATATTTATAATGAACTTCTTTGAAAGTATATCTACTGTTGAGCATGTTATGTGAAAAATATGAGCATACCCATCCCCACCCCGACGCCTTTTGTGTAGTTAGTTTTGTGTCAACATTTTTTTTGGCTTTTGAAGAAATAGTAATAAAGATTACTTCATGGTTGTGTAGACAGAAATCAGCTCAGTCATTTCTCATACCATACTTTCTGCACACTTACAAATAATAATGTGATGAACGTTACAAGTGCTGAATAATAGGATGATGCAAGTATTAGGGTTAATTACACGATTGATAACAGCTATTGAAGAAAATGACACTTCATGACCGAAACTTATTTCGTCATATTTTGTGGAACGGAAGAGTTATTCAGCCCTGACAATCTTCAGATTTGGTACGTAGTTCAGCAGGTCATCTCATTAGTTGAAACTGATGGTTAAAATAATGCTTACATTTTTTCGTCTGGTTTCAAGTGAGGATTTGTAGGTTTTTTCCGATAAGGAAATAATGTTTGTTTTCAGATAAATGAACATGTAGAAACAATACATACAAAAAATAAACGAATATTTAATCGTAATTGTCGATACGAACTCAAAACTCTCCGAAGTTTCAGTACTAAACTCTTTATTTGACAAATGTTTGCGTTAGTGTTAACATAGGAGTCCCATATATCTTCCTCACCCATTGATTGGTACGTAAGCTAAATAATTTTAACTTTATGTATTTTGGGAATGATGTAATTGAAAGTATATTTTCTTTTGTTCCCTTTTTCATACATTTTAATGTTTTCTCAGTATTTACACAGATCGAAGTGTGGTGTTCAACGTTTTCCTCTTTAATACCCAAAATCATCAGGGTTGTTTGGTGTTCTGTTGTCATGGGGATAATACGTACCTTTAAATGTAATCATAAAATAAATGCCATCTCACAGTGTGCCTCATACCACACTCACCCACTGAGTACGCAACTTAAGTAGTTGCGAAAGCAAAACATAAGTTGTTGTAAATCCGAATCAATAGATTTATCTTGATATTTAAGGCCTCGATCCTGGAGAACAGTAAACAGGGTGAAGTGGTGGGGAGTGGGCGCCAAGTTTGCTTATGTACTTCACACACAAGAGATTCTTGAACTACAGTGAAAGTTCTCTGACCCTGAAATAGAAGAAACCTCAAATGTCATTTTAAATCTTGACGAATATTTGGATGATGATGTCCATCTTGACGAATATTTGGATGATGATGTCCATATCCAGACGGCTTTGAAACACATTTTTCTAAACAATTTATGCGCTAAATTGTTTACGGGTTTATTATGAAGTTGTTGGTTGTGGGGTCACTAATAATATAAAACTTACACAGAAATGTTTCAACAAAATATCATCAATCTTGTATTTAACCCCATTAGTGACCCTTATGTATGTTACAAGGAAAAATAAGTGATATCACTTCTTTAGAGCGATTTAGGCAACTGACAAGTTACCTTAAAAACCAAGAAATAGTTTATATTAATTTCAGTAGAATCGACTGTTTCGGGTTCGCTTTAAGTTCGTTGCTGTCTTTTAGTGATCTGGAAACTACACGAAAATGAACTTAAATATAAAAAATGTTTTTATTAATTAAAAAAAATATTTGTTTGTAGTTAAGCACAAAGCTACATAATAGGTTATCTGTGCTCTGCCCAACACGGGTATCAAAACCTTGTTTCTAACGTTGTAAATCCGTAGACATTTCGGTGTGCTACTGAAGGATTTTAAGAAAAGGATATAAAGACATACTACAAACTTTTACAATAACAACAAACGGGTGGGTGAGGAACAAGGAAAATCAAGTTGAAAGAAAGAGACAGATAGACCAGCCTACTGTATTAAAAGCTTACTGTATAAGTTTCGACATTTGGTTCATGTGACACTGTATATAATTGTGTGTGTGTGAGACAGATAGACCAGCCTACTGTATTAAAAGCTTACTGTATAAGTTTCGACATTTGGTTCATGTGACACTGTATATAATTGTGTGTGTGTGAGACAGATAGACCAGCCTACTGTATTAAAAGCTTACTGTATAAGTTTCGACATTTGGTTCATGTGACACTGTATATAATTGTGTGTGTGTGAGACAGATAGACCAGCCTACTGTATTAAAAGCTTACTGTATAAGTTTCGACATTTGGTTCATGTGACACTGTATATAATTGTGTGTGTGTGTGAGACAGATAGACCAGCCTACTGTATTAAAAGCTTACTGTATAAGTTTCGACATTTGGTTCATGTGACACTGTATATAATTGTATGTGTGTGAGACAGATAGACCAGCCTACTGTATTAAAAGCTTACTGTATAAGTTTCGACATTTGGTTCATGTGACACTGTATATAATTGTATGTGTGTGAGACAGATAGACCAGCCAACTGTATTAAAAGCTTACTGTATAAGTTTCGACATTTGGTTCATGTGACACTGTATATAATTGTATGTGTGTGAGACAGATAGACCAGCCTACTGCATTAAAAGCTTACTGTATAAGTTTCGACATTTGGTTCATGTGACACTGTATATAATTGTATGTGTGTGAGACAGATAGACCAGCCTACTGCATTAAAAGCTTACTGTATAAGTTTCGACATTTGGTTCATGTGACACTGTATATAATTGTGTGCGTGTTTATTGATGATAATGGTTCGGGGGCTCTGCCAAAGCATCATCTTAATATATTGTCTAAAACTACAAAACGCCGTATAACGGACTAAAACAAAGAAAAATAAATCTGTTAAAGTATGGTATATCAGCTACGAACACAAGATGGTAATTTGGTGGTTAAGATGTTACCTAATAACAACCTTGTAATTAAAATAAATAAAGACCATTTTACACAATAATATACTTTCAACAAACTGTACATTCACAAGTTTAAATATAGATTGACCAATGTATTTTGGTTTCAATCTTTTTTTGAATGTTTGTTTACCTAGAGGATTTGTAGTTACCTTTGATTTAGTTTGTTTTGAATTTCGCGCAAAGCTACTCGAGAGTTATCTGCGCTAGCCGTCCCTAGTATAGCAGTGTAAGACTAAAGAGAAGGCAACTAGTCATCACCATCCACCGCCAACTCTTGGACTACTCTTTTACCAACGAATAGTGGGATTGCCTGTAACTATATAACGCCCCCACGGCTGAAAGGGCGAGCATGTTTTATGTGAGGGGGATTCGAACCCGCGACCCTCAAATTACAAGTCGAGTGCCTTAACCACCTGGCCATGTCGGGCCAGTTGTTATGTATGGGTTATTAGTATTTTTACAATTTTTCACGTAAACGTGTGACTACATACTTCTGTGTATTTCTTATAGTTTGCAAAATTCTACTTCGTTATAAGTTTAATTGTTATATTTTGTACATAAATATTTAAAAGCTTGATTAGGACAATTTTTTTTCATAATTTGTTTCATGGTGAAAAAAGAACCGTCTTTGAAGAGCTAAATCTGTTTTAAAATTATGTTTTTATGCCTAAGAGTTTAACTTCAATGACGTAATATAAATTTTATGTCTATTATAAGTGGTTGCGTGTTCGTGTAACTCAGAGTTTAAAAAGTCTCAGCGGACGTTCCATGATATAAAAAAATGTATGTGAACTTATTTCTGTCGGCATCTAAAAGAATTCAGTATCAGGATGACAACACTAGCACTGTTTTACTGGTTGAAATAAAACGTTCTATTTAGTACACACAATTACTCAGTGGTTTTCAGTAGTATTTACCAACATCTTGACCAGACCTGAATGCGTCGGTACGTGGTACCGGATTTCGTAATCAACACACACTAATGAACGCCCACGTGCGAGTGATTGCAATCACGTGATAGCTAATAAGAATTGTATTGGCTATGGTCCATTTCAGACACACACGTTAACTCGTACTCATGCCAATTAAAGTTTGATTTACAGGAAAAAGTGGATACAGAAGGCTGTGCTAGGTGAACTGATCAGTATTAGGCCTGAAAATGTGTGTTAAAATAGGGTTTGCAATATGGTTGAATCACACGTTTTAAAGCAATTCCTATTAGTATAAGACAACAATAAAAAAATGAAATAATCTGTAAACACTGTATAATTACTTTTGGAATATTTTGATGTAATAAGACTGTAAGTTTAATTGTTATATTTTGTACATAAATATTTAAAAGCTTGATTAGGACAATTTTTTTTTCATAATTTGTTTCATGGTGAAAAAAAGAACCGTCTTTGAAGAGCTAAATCTGTTTTAAAATTATGTTTTCATGCCTAAGAGTTTAACTTCAATGACGTAATATAAATTTTATGTCTATTATAAGTGGTTGCGTGTTCGTGTAACTCAGAGTTTAAAAAGTCTCAGCGGACGTTCCATGATATAAAAAAATGTAGAAGTTGGAATTACGATGCGTTGAAAAATCAATATTTTATAACTAGTTTATTATATATATATATATATTCTGTTAAATTATTTCTCCTTCACCAGCTTAAAACATTGTGTTGATCTTTAGTTAAAAAAAATACACGCAGTTACATATTATCGGAAAAATATATTATCGTAAGTTAGGATAGATAGGTGTTATTAGTATTCTTTAAATATAATTTTAATAACTGTTGAAACTGCGTTGAGGCGATTACACATACCATAATTATGAAGTGTTTTGTTATCTTCACGCTTCATTCAATCTAAGACTTTTAAAAACCGAAAAAAATGAAACGTTACGAACTCCAGTGGATATAGACACGTGGAATTGAATGTTTTGCTCTTGTGAACCAGCTTGAAGAAAGTAGATGTATTTATTCAATCTTTGGTAGGTATCTTACACCAGAACAGTGCTAACCGTGCTCATTGCGGTTCTTGGAAGAGGTGTCGCTTTTACCTTTGTTAATATGTTTTCCAAACATGTTCAGTGCATGTGAACCAAGCTGCAGTTCCAGGTCTGTTTTGTTGGCCTCTTTTTACTTTAAGTGGTAGTAGTAGCATGTGCGAACTCAAAATGATAGTTTATTGACTGTTTGGAATTAAACATAATGCAACACAATGGGCTATGTGTGCTCTGTGCACCACGGGTTTCTATCGGACTGAGTTCACAGATATACCGCTTTGCCATTGGAGGGCCCAAACGATAGAATTGAATGTTATTTTTAAAAAAATCATTTGTTATGAATGTGACTTATGATAAATAGAAGATAAATCTGAAACGTTTTTTTAAATACATATTCATATAATTTTTAATCGGTAACTTGACAATTGCAATAGGACTTATGAACAGTGATAAACCAAAGATAAACAAAAAATACTAATTCTTTTATTTTTACACGTTATATGATTTGAAATCTATAACCTACCCACTCTGAAAATGCCTTCTGGGCAGTAGTTTGTGACAAACAAAAGATAAATCTGTAATGCTAATTGTTTACACTTTTGGCTTAAAATATATTATAATCAAATTAAGAGGAACCAGAAAAATCACGTGCAATTAAACATAATTTTTATCACAAATATTCGGTCTTTTGGTTTGCAATGATACCACAGTTTTCGGCTTTCATACCTGTAACATGAATATTTTTATGCTACCTATACAGCTTCCAAGTGACACAGCGGTATGTCTATGGACTTACAACGCTAGAAATCGGGTTTCGATACCTATGGTGGGCAGAGCACAGATAACTCATCATGTAGCTTTGTGCTTAATTCAAAACAACAACAACTACTTGTACAAATAACTTTTTAACCAGACGTTTGTTTGTCATGACCAGTCCAACTATCACGTTATTAACAGAACAAAAGATCTTTCAAGCAGAAATGTATGGAAGACATGAATTTGTATTTTTTACACACTTCTAGTTAGAAATTCGTAATATATAAAATAGGAGGAATGTGATAAAAATTCTCTATTTAGTTTTATATTATATCTTTTATAAACAGGGTTTCTATAGTTAATTCCTTGGAAATGGGACCTTAAATAGGTTGTTGATAAAGGCTGGTGATGGCGGATCTTATTAGTGACCTTGTTTGTTGAGTTAGACCACTTTTCGATATTATAACAGCCAGAACTCGACATAATATAGATAACTCAAAATGCCTACAAGTTTTTTTAATCGATTGAATATTATATTGTTTTTCCTACCTGGAAAGTCAACCTACAGGTGGTACTAACGTAAATTCAGTCTTTCAAATGTATGCAACAACGACAGCTGGTTTAATCGCACCAAAACCCGTTAAACCGGAAACAAAAATTATCTTTTGTCCCATTAGTGCAGATGCTGAGAAAGCAGCGACTGATATTCAATAAAGGTGAAATGATCAGACAAAATATCCTTATTTATTGTGGTGTTTCAAAATATAATTGAAGAAGAGACCATGACATTTCTAGTATTAATATAATTGAAGAAGAGACCATGATATTTCTAGTATTAATATAATGAAAGAAGAGGCCATGACATTTCTAGTATTAAGAGTATGGTGAGGATGTGACTGATTTCAATCACGAGAGATACACGAAGATGGGACTCAAATAAGTCAAGACTTGTCTGGAAAACATGTTTACTATGTTATCTGAGGCTTGAGCATTCGTTGGACGCATACAACGTGCTGATATCCAGAATTTTGCAAACATATTCCATTTACTTGTAACAAGAGGTGAGAAATACACAATCTACTGACTATTCTAGTATATATATACACTGTTTGGGATTTTACAGCTATCACTTGCAAACTAATTATATAGATGTTTTCACCCAGTACTTTCCAGTTACTTATAGGAAATGATATGAAGTAATTACCATGCGCAGAATATGACGGCATGTGACTTCATTTCGGTTTGTCTGTTCGTTTTGTAGTTAAGTTTGGTTCGTCTTCAATTTCGCGCAAAGCTACACGAGGGCTATCCCCATTAGCTGTCCCTCACCATGAGTATCGAAACCCGGTTTCTAGCGGAGTAAGTTCGCAGACATACCACTGTGCCATTGGGAGCTTCACGTTCAGAATTATATAGCTTTTAGTGTTTAAAAATGTGAAGTCGAACATTAACCACAGAATACTACACAATCATATTTTTGAAGTTATCACTCATTAAATGTTTTAACCAAATTGGAATCGCCTAGAATACTAAAACAAATAGTAAACAAATATTTCGAAATATTTTTAATTTTTTCTAATAAAATTTTCTATGCCACCATAATCAACACTGCATGCTTAATATATATTTAGAAGCTACATATTCGTTAACAACAGTTTAGCAACTTTATAAACACCAATAATAATGAATAAAGTAATTTCTAATCTTTTTTGTTTTACGTTAAACTACTACTTGAAGTTATGCATCTGTGTCTATGATTATGCAAACGACATTCGGCGAGTTTAGCTACCTAAAACACTCATTAGTGTACAGATATATCGTTTAGGTTGTTTCTTAAGAAGCTTGGTCGAACTGAGATCTGCTAATTTGTTGTTTGGATTGATCTGTTTTGGATTTTCACAAAGCTATACTTGGGCTGTTTGCACTAGTCGTACTTAATTTAGCAGTGATAGGCTAGAAGGAAAGCAGCTAGTCATCACCACCTATCGCTATCTCTTGGGCTACTCTTTTGCCAACGAATAGTGGGATTGACCGTTACAATATATCGTCGAACACCATCTTCTATTATCATTGAATAGTGCGATTGACCTTCACATTGTAACTTTTTCATGTCTGAAAGGACGAGTGTGTTCGGTAACGGAAATTTGAGCCCGCGACCTGCAGATTACAAGTCGAGAGCCCTAACCATTAGGCAATGCTAGGCATTCTAGTGATTATGCTAGCTAAAGAAGACGACCGAACTCATTCATATGTCCTTTAGACCAAATTGGACTTCTTAAGCGTGTTGGATTGTTGTATTATTAGAGAGGAAATAGAATATCGTATGTAGCAACAACGTGATTTGTAACTCTAAAGAAATTATAAAGCAAGTACTAAGCATCACAAGCACATTTCAAATACTTTAGCGCTTCGCGTATTTTTTCATATTTTTAAAGAAAAGATCGAAACGAGTGTCATCAGGCCAATTCACATCTACTTTCATTCATTCGTTGTTCTTAGTTTATCCTTTAAGCATTATTGAAGCCGTAGCCTTTTGTCTCAACCTGTCATTAGCGGTTTCAATCTCTTTGTTAGCTGCCATATGACAAGAAAGTTGTAACGTTCCTCGCATGATAAAGTTGAAGATAATCTTAACCTGACCAATGTTGAGGAAATCTGTCAACTGAGACATAGTTTGTACACTTTACAAATCTGATCAACCGTCTTTTTTATTGACATGTCACCAAGCAAGTGTTGGTCTAGTTATTTCTAGTTGCAGATAAATTCACTTTATTTTGCCATTGTAGATAAACTCTTGTGACAGATATCTCTGAACAACTGATTCAAGAAATGGTGTTCGATAACGACTTTTTCAGCTGTCTGAGGACTGCTATCATGCCCCTTTGAAAGTCGAATTGATCTTTAATCCTGCTGATTGCCTTTTCAAAACAACAAGGGTTTGTTAGAGCTCAATTACTTAACTAATACATCATATGATTAAGATGCTGAAAACGTTTAAATAAATAGCGCTTTCTAGAAATCAATGTATTTATGATAAATTAGCCAGTCAATACATTTCCAGAAAGTGTGTATGAAAACAAAAACGTAGGTGAGCATACAATAGTTTCAAATGAGACCACCTAGTATACAAGTCTTGCAACTGTTATTCTAGTTTCAGATAGTTTTCATACAACTCATGCAGCTTATGTGAATTGAGTGTAGTTCGTTAGAGGGCTCTATAAAGTAAAAACAACAACAACAATAAAAACACTCTCTAGAAAAGATTTAATGACAAGAGGTTTTAACTCTTACACATAGAAAAAAATATGTATCTCGAAAAAAATGCTTTCATCTTCGCTATGGCCCGTATGGTTTAGGCGCTCGACTCATAATCTGAGGGCCGCGGGTTCGAATCCCCATCAAACCAAACATGCTCGCCCTTTCAGCCGTGGGGGGCGTTATAATGTGACGGCCAATCCCACTATTCGTTGGTTAAAGAGTAGCCCAAGATTTGGCGATGATGACTAGCTGCCTTTCCTCTAGTCTTACACTGCTAAATTAGGGATGGCTAGCGCAGATAGCTCTCATGTAGCTTTGAGCGAAATTAAAACCAAACCTTCCTAAGTAAACGTTATTCAAATTCTTCTTTCTGTACAGGTGCTTTGCACGTAATTCGAAAACAAACAATCAATTTCACTAGAACTTTTTTTCTTCTTACTTTCAACAGAGCTTCAAGGAATGATTAAGGAATAGAATAAAAGCAACAGAAAACATGATAAATTTCATGTTTGTCGTCTTGCTACCAGCTAAAAATTCGGTGAAATGTTTTAAAATTTACATTTTCATTTTCGAAATATTAACGTTATTGACATTTATCCAACTGACGTATCAGTTCAACTCACGTGGAAAACATATGGGTTCCCGCGATGACTTGGAGAAACACAAAGTTTAAAACAGAATGTTAGCCACCTTTGTAACGTCGACCAGAGCTTGAAGATGCTTGCCAGGATTGATGATAATTGGTCCAACGGTTTGCCAATTACAAATGGCATAGAAGGTAGTGTTTTTTCGGATACAAGCTTACTAAAAAATGGAAATTATATTAATACAAACGTAATATAAGTAATACGGTGAATCTTTTTTTTTCCTTACAATATTTTTAGCTACTTGCAAAATTAAAATAAACAATATAATAAAATATTTATTCATATTTTTATCGCTATTGTTGGATATACAGAGGATATAAAACAGTCTTTTAATCGCTCATAAGAGCTGAACAAGATAATCTATTTAAAACTATTCTTTGATGGCTTCGTAACTTCAAAAGGCCGCAAAACATGTAAACTTAATTGAGCAACATGATTTTTATTATTGTTATTGATAACTACAAAGCTACAAATGTGCTGCCTTCAGTCTGCCCACCGCTTAAATCTAACCCAAGATTTCAGAAATGCCTGTTTGAAAACTTCGTTGACTCACTGGGTGACAAGGTTTTTCTCCTCTCCTCAGATACTGGGAAAATATTTTGCTCTTTGTGCACTTCTTACAGAAGTTTTGCCAGTAAACATCCATTTTTTTCCCTTTTCTCTGTGTGTGAAGATTATTTAGAATCTGGATGTTAAAGGGTAATTATAACATACTGATAACAACAAGTAAAGTTGTTGCTTTTTTATCATGAAGCGACACAATGGACTATCTACACTGTTGGCTTCGGAGAACTGCGCCCTAGATTTTAACGCTGTAAGTTCGTAAAAGTAAACCTTTTTAAACTGCAAACCGCCAGGTTAAAGATCTCATAAGTCAGTTTTCAACCGTATGCTCCAACTAAATGTTATATAATTAACTTTGGTAATAGGAAGAATGTTGATTGAACTTAAAAACAAGAACACACCTTAAGGCTTAGATTGTTTAGATTAGGACATAAAAGTTATGAAATATGTATAGGTAATTAGCGTCATATCAAGAATCTTCTCTAGAATCAGAGAAACTCACGAGAGCAACAAGCAACAGAGATAAAACAAAATGTCGGGAATCCCCAAAGGTGATCTATATGTGTACGTTTTAGAACATTCAAGGTAATGTATCATAAATCAGTATTAACAGCCAGTTTGGTAACTGTTATTATACCTTTATAAATTATTTCTCAGAAAAAAAGAGAGCTTAGATGTTTAAATACTTGCAGTTAAGAAAGAGAGAATAAAATATTAACAGCGTAATCATTATTTAGAAACACGGTAAGATGTTTCTCAAACCCAACCACAGGTTTTCTTTATGTCACCTGTACGGTTTATCCCAAAAATGTCCTGAATATTAGAGTTTAAGTAATGTAATGTAATGGTTATATTATTTTATGTAATGTTTATTTGGGTTTGTCTGTGCCTCCACTACCCTTTCCCCCGGAGAGGGGAGGATATAAATATTACAATAGGATCCGCGCGCACGTGTGTATTTCTATATCTTAGAACGGCTGGTATGGATATTAACACTTTTACTGATAAGGAGAGAACAATGTTTCGACCTTCCTAGGTTATTTTCAGGTTAAGAAAGAGAGAGTGTTTGAATGTGACCGTTGACGGACACATGTCTCAGGGACAACAGTATAAACGAGTACCAGATTGTAAGGGGTGTTGCAGGTGGATGTTAGGTTATTAATTAGTATAGGTATAAAGGTGTGTGTATTTCTGTTTGTGTTTCCGCGAGGGGGTTTTCGATCACTTTGGATCTTTATTTTGTAATGGTGAGATGAGGCATTTTCACAGTTTTGGGTTAATAGCTCTGTAAGGTGTGATCGGATTTGTACCAAACATCATGAGTGCGTCAAGGTTGAGACTCCTCATCATACTACAAAAAATGTTCGAGATCGTTGTTCATTATGGATCTAACAAGGATTTTCTGAGTTTTCGAAGGTGAAATTTATAGCAATACGATATAAACGCATGCAATCAGGAAACGGAGCGACAGGGAGATGTGCATTTTTTCCCCTCTTGCTATATGTATATTAGCACCGAAATATTGAAATGATACTTATAACTTATACAAGTTGATAAGTTAACATTTTCTAGTAAGAAGAAGTTAAACGATTTTCCTTTGAATCAGACAAATTGCTGAGAAGTCAGTACCCCAACTTTCCATTACCATTGTCAGGAACAGGCATAGACTCGCATTGCTGTGTATAATCAAAACCTCTACAATATAGCAAAGCATTTAGCGGAGAGACAAATACCTAAATTATTTCTATAAATCTTGCGACTGAATTTTCAAAAATATCTAAATTTAGAAATTAACTTAACATGTCGATGTTAATTCTTATAATTGTTTTTATTTTGTTTTTGAATTTCGCACAAAGCTACTCTATCTGTGCTAGCCGTCCCTAATTTTGCAGTGTAAGACTAGAGGGAAGGAAGGACGCTAGTCATCACCACCCACCGCCAACTCTTGGGCTACTCTTTTACCAACGAATAGTGGGATTGACCGTCACATTGTAACGCCCCCACGGCTGAAAGGGCGAGTATATCTGGCGCGACGGGGATGCGAACCCGCGACCCTCGGATTACGAGTCGCACGCCTTAACGCGATTGGCCATGCCGGGCCTAATTCTTATAAAGTCCAAGTTCATGTTCTGGTAACTTAAGTTTACTTCTCAAAAGGTTTTCAGGTTTTCTAAGTTCAAATACATCATGTACATAAAAGAAGCTTATAGACAGATGGATGGTATGTGTGTTGATTAAAATTACTAGTGAGGATAATTAGATAGTGGGAAAGGAAGAGAGATATATGTAAACAAATAATTGTAAGTATAGCGAACGTTTGGCAGAAATACCGACTTCTCTCCTCCTTCGAACTTTTATTATTATAATCAACGTACAGAGCTAGTTGTGTAAATTGGCCATCCTACTGGCTACTCCTTTCGTTGAGAAGCCACAAGAATGCGGATGCTTCCACTTGTTGCTAGCTAGGCTTAGAGACTTAAAGTGTATTAAGGTGTGTTGGTGTATATGACCTTGATGAGGAACGATAGAACATGTTTTTTGTTAATCATCACTAATCAGAAGGATTTGTCGTATGTTCTACTGATGTATTAATTAATAGCTCTTTCCCTTCCCCCACTTAAACATCGATGTGGTTATAAAAGCAGTGAAGAAACAAGCCGAAACCTCTTGTGTGGTCGAGTTTATCTACCAGGGGCACAGGTGAAACTACCTTGGTAAACTGCGTAGGCGTTTTGACGTTGTGAAGCTCCACCCATTATGCTATCCAACAAGAAAACAAGTTAGTGAGTGTGTAGAACAAAGAAAATTAACAGGTTTTTTAACCGAGTGGTTTGTTGAGGCTGTTAACCCTTACATGAACTTCAAGTTCTAATTTTCTCCAGGAGAAAGGCTGCATTATACACAGAAAAACACTAGTTAGTTTACTAAAAAAAGAAAAAAATCCAAAGCTTACGGTCTTTATGTAAACCACAGTTTCCTAAATTTTAAGAGAGTAATTAAGTGTCATGCATTCAAAAACTCCAAGTTTCTTTTACTTAACAAATAGTTATTAATATTAGAACAACAACTATATTTAGTGCCCATATCAAAATGTTATTTACTAAGCATTTTGATGAATAATTTATGTTTTTAATTTTAGGAATGTGAGAGGAAATCGCCTCCTTTAACGAATCGTACAGAGTTTTAAAGCTTGGTAGAAAAATAAAACGCACCAGTTATTATTTTTATTTGACAATATTAGATAAACATCGACAGCAAAATATTCTCACTGAGCTCTTTATTGCATGAGTTATTATTCTACTGTTACAAAAACAAACGGATTAAATAATAGCTCATAACAGGGGTCGATCCATGTTTTTCTTTAATTTCTCGCTATATTTCGCCTTTAAAATTTCTTAAAATCTCACGTAAGAAACAATTAAAAGCTTAGATGTCGCTCTTTTCTCGGATCAAAGCCACTATTGCCTTTTTTTTTTCTTGTCTACTATCAAATCTTGCTAAGTATAAGCATACCTTGAGCCTTGTTCGGCCTTATTTAAAAACCACGAATGTCTATTTTATCTTGAAAATCAAACAATTAAAAACTATTTGATGTATTCAATGGACTTGTAAAAAAAATACCATCAGATAAGTAACACACATAACAAAGACAGGGTTTTGGTTGTTAAAGCTATTTTCCACTTTTATAGAATCATATAATTATAAACGGCTTTATTCTGTACGATTTGAATATTTTGGTAAATGAAAAATTTCTTTTTTTTCCGAATGTAAAGTGATCTTTATATTAGTCTGATTTAACTTGGTTTATACAACAAATAGTATAGCTAAGCTTTCTTCCCCCTTACCCACCCGAGTAAGCTATAAATATTTACTGCTGATATACTGTTTACAATGAAATAATAAAAACATGAAAAACGGTCTCTACATTCCTAAAAGCAACATCAAAATTAAAAACGATAAATTAAAGGTGTTTATTGACATTGGAACTAGTTCTAGCCTTAGGCTCACATCAGGCGGATATAGCTAGGACTAGTTTCTCCAACACAGCTAGGTTTAACCGAACTGATCTGATTTATAAAACAAAACACAAGACACAAAAAATGAAAACATAAACTACTGATATCGACCAATTTTTAAACTTATGGCTATGTTCAAAGAGATCTTATAAGTAAAATCTAGCTACGTGTAGATGACGATTTTACTGACGTAATTGACCACAAGCATTTTACAGTCTTGATAACACAAAGATTTTTGACTAAGTTTTCTTAACAAAACGAACAGAAAAAATGCTACAAAAGAAACATAAATTTACTTTTTAAAATGCATAAAACGCCAGTGTTTTGTGTATATTATCCTTTCGATTTCCTTCTTCTCTCAACTAGCTATTTTCAAGAATCAAACCTCAGTATCAAATACAATCGTGAAAGAGATACAAAATATCATTTAACAAAAACTAGAAATGTTATTTACAAGCTGACTCACGCATTGAAACAATGTAGTTAAAAAAACTAATTAAGACTAGAATTGGGTTGGGTTTCGGAAGGCCCAAGGTTCGAGACCACGATATGTTGATGGACACACTTCGCAGTTTCAGTTGTAGGTGTGACATAAAAGTGAAAGTCAATATTTTATTAGATTAAGAGAGCCGTGTAGGCGAAGGCTGCTGCTGTCTGGTCATCTTCCCACAGGTAAGCAGTTCAAAAATCAAGAAGGCTATGTCTGTACCTTGGATAGTTTAACTTTTGTTCTGCATAAGATGCCGGCGAAAAATACCAGATTTTAAGGTCAAAATTATGTTTTATTTTATAGACGAACCTTAGTAAGCTATAGAATTTATTTTATATCAACTGCAGTGTAAAATTAAAAGGATGCGTGTTTGTGTGTTTTCTTATAGCAAAGCCACATCGGGCTTATCTGCTGAGCCCACCTAGTGGGAAAAGGATGCATAACACAAGGAAGGAATATTCATATTATAAACTTTACTTCTGATTTGATTTCAGGATATCATTAGTGAATATAAATAGTAAACAAAACAAATATTTAGAGAACAAACGAATTGTTTTACAATGCAGAAATGGAACGACTAATATCAAAGCATAAAGTACCTCTTAGTGAGCCCTTTCAGATGTGAGGTCGTTATAATGTTACGATCAATCCCACTATTCATTGGTAAAAGAGTAGCCCAAGAATTGGCGGTGGGTGATAATGACTAGCTGCCTTCCCTTTAGTCTTACACTGCAAAATTAGGGACAACTAGACACAGCTTTGCGCAAAATTCAAACCAAACCAAACCAGTTAGTAAATACGACAAATTATTTAACGTGTGCAATGAACTGATATTAAAGAAGCAAACAGGACTAATATTTGTGATAGAAAATGTGTAAGGTGCTTTTAGCGTTTAAATAGTAATTCTGAAATCACAGACATATGAATCATTTTTCAATTTTACAATGGATGCGTGGTTTTCTTACCCATTTCAGAAGGAAGCTAACAACATCTTCATACCCATATCATACATAATCTACTGTTCAAACTGAGTCGTTTCACCATCTAGAAATATTTGTTCAGCTATTTAAGATAGAACTTAATGAGAATACGACCGAAAGTCATAAAGACAAAAAAATTAACAAAACACGTAACCATTACTATCTAATTTTACCTTTAGATATGAATTCAAATTTTCGAGATTCGGTGTAGTTACAGTGCTGGCTTACATATTCAAAGGAGTAAATAATTTATTTTATAACGGACCGGGATGAATGTTTTATTTAATTACTAAGCAAATTTATTTCATCTAATTATTTTTATAGAGAAACTGTAAACAAATAGTGGTGTTAATTAACCTGCAATCTAATAAAGTTTCGAGACAACAAAAGATATAACACATAATGAATCACAAGCGAATCTTTATTATATTTTCTACACAACTTTTCTCGAAACCAACGGAATCCCCCAAAACAGGAAAGCTAATTTTCTATGTTATTATACAACATTTGTATCTACTGGCCTTTTCTTCAGCAATTGAATGTAAAACACACTAAACTTTATTACATATTAACTTCTGTTGCTGTAAGCCACTAAATCTGTCCGGTTTTTCTGGGGGGAATTCCAACTTTTATCAGGAATCGTGGATATAAGTATATATTTACTCATATGATAACATATGAGTTATCTATAGTTATCTTTAGTGTCTATAAAAAATTACTTATTTATAGTTAACATGAATGCAATATAGGATAGGATCAAAGACGTTTTTACTGTTTTTAGCTCGTAAAAGATATTTCTTTTTTCTTTCATAGCCGGCGCCTTAGATTCTTTCTGCAGAATGGAATTTCCGGAAGTCGATCGTGCGTATCAAGCAGTGTAGGGCAAAACAATGTCGAAACAGGCTTGCTTTTGTGTTTTTTTTTGTTTATGAAGAGAAAATCTCATTGTTAAGGATCTACTTAAATTTTCTTAGATTAACTGTAACAAAACTTATGTAAAATGTTTAAAAATATACGTACGTATTAATAAACTCCCAAACTTGCATAATACACTATTCCGTTCTTATGAGTATAATTTAAATACTTTGAAAAATTATTTCATTATTTAAAATAATAAACAGATAAAGTACCACCTAGTGGAATGAAAAACTGTTAACTTATGTACCAAATAAGTTTACGACGAAACTTTCGCATAGCAGTATAAAACTATTAAACATGTACGCATGAGAAGTTTTAAAAAAACACCTTTTTCATTTTATTTATTCACTGTTTAAACACGATGATATTTGGGACTGCAGGCAAATAGGTCTTTAAAATTCAATAGTCGTTTAGTTTTTTGTTATTACAAACTATCATATGTACTACTTCTGGAATATCTGGTGCTTAAAAAGACAGATCGTTAAGTACTACATAAATAATTTAATTATTTTCTATTCACTTCCACACTGTTTTCTTACTTGTAAAATGTTCTAATATTTGCGTTTAGAAGAAATAAAAGTAAAATCAGTTAAAGAGTGTATCACAACTGAAAGTATGTTTTCCAATATGCAGTGTTCAGCTTTCTTATAATACTGTACAGCTTTACGATAAAGCCCAACAACAAACTCGAATACCTTTGACCTTTAACATAGGAAACAGCGATATTCTAGGTACGCAGCTAGAGTGTTTTGGGACTTACAATAAATATATATTATTAAGTAAAATAACGCCCTCTAGGTTACCAGCCTGCGTAGTATACTGCCGAAACAAAGTTTCGTTAATAATTATCTCTTTTTGACAAAACAGATGTTCTTTGTTCATCGTATCTTTAAGATGTTAACATGTGAAAGGTCACTCCTTTTTTTTGGGGGGGGGGAAGCCAAAACAAATCTTTCCTTAAAAAAATCTCTTTTCGACAAAGCATTGAGGCCAACAACCTCAACACCTGAAGATTAATTTTTAGATTAAAAAACTGAATTTAATAATAAGAAGTTTTAAATCAAAATTAAACAGAATATTTTCATAGTTTCGTTTTAATCATTATGATACAATCTCAGGAATTCTTCCATTTGCTATGAAGTTATTTGTGCTTAACATATCTATGAGCGTTTCTTAAGTTTCCGTCAAATAAGTATAAAATAAAAAAATGTAATAATTATTCAGTTATGTTAAGTTAATTTCCATATGAAGCAATAAGCTGAAACTGACAATACAGGGTGAGGCAAAATAAACTTTCCACGAGTCCTGAGAAACAAGTGTTAAAGTGTTGTACATAAGCCATTAATCAATTCAAGCTGAAATAATTAGGAAATAACATGCTAAGCATTGCCAAGGAAAAAGAAATAAACCATTAGTATATTATCCTAATATTGAATTAAATTTGTCTCATATTGTAGTTAAATTTGTACATTGCATAATTAGTTGCATTTGTTTTTAATTTTATTAGACTATAACTGGCTTACTTACATAAACTATTACTTTAGGGGTTTGAATGATCATTCGTTCTTCACTGGTGATAAAATTTCACATCTTGATAGAGGTGAGTGGGATATTAGTCGAATAAAGAAAAATAACTTGAAAGGTCTCGATAGATTTCTGATCTTTTGAAAACTGTTATGAGCAATAAATAGAAAAAATGTTCTAATTTCAAACGCCTAAATATTTTTAAAATTTGTAGTTAAACATACACCAGATATCATAAAAAATGAACTTTATATTCATATGATGTATCCATTTAACTCCATCTTAAAGTTACAGAGAATAACTCTGCCTGTTGTGGTGGTTTAACACTATCAAATTGATTAAAGTATCAATTATCATACTTTTAGTAAATAGTTTAACACATGGTCATTATTCGCAAGTTTTTAAGATCTTGTTATATGTCTTACTATAATTAATGTTGTATGTTAAACAGCGAGCGATCCGTAAAGGATTGATGCAAGTTAATTTAGCTCAATCCTACCAAGGATTTCTATTCAAACGAGTGAAGCTGTATTGCTATTTGGCATATAAAAATTAATTAAAGTTCCACCTGGTGATTAAAGACTGAGATACTCAATCTTCTTTAAGCAAATTTGTAAACAATTGCAATTGTTTCAGTGAATCACAGTATTAAAATGTAACGTTTTATTGGTGTTAACTAATTACTTCCATGCGGTTGTGTGACGAAACAATAGGGCATTCAACGAAGTGACGTTCTCATTGAGTCATGATACGTAATCGACCACGTGCTTTATTATACCTTCTGGGAAGATCCAGCTGTTTTCGTAACCACAAGTAGAGGGATCTTAGAAACCAACTATACGTGTCTTGTTTTCTTTATAACCAATAGTCGTAGTCTTACCACAAGAATGTATAGCTCGTGTCTCGGTGCTTGAAACGACACACCCACGTATACAACAGCGTTAAAGACATACGATGTTCTTTGTTCATCATATCTTTAAGACGTTAACATGTAAAAGGTCACCCCCTTTTTCCAGAAAAGTTGAAATATCTAAATTATATCAAAGGTTCTGTTAGTTGTGTATGCGTCTAGTGTGGTTTCATGCAAAAGTTAAATTTTTGTGGTTATTGTAACGATAAGACGATAAAAAAGAGCTTGATATGTGGATGCTTAACTTGGCGACTTTTTAATACTGGAATTTTTGTCTCTTCTCATTAATCTGCGTCTGTATTTCTGTCTTTCACTAATCTGTTTCGCAAAGTTTTATGCTCGAATACTTATATTTTTCGCATTTTTCATAATGACCAGATCTTTAAATTAAAAAACAACAACAACTGGAGTTAAAAACGTCTAATTTTCAACAAGACCCACAATCGTTTATCATATACACAGTGGCCCCCAAAAATGTATTCCCATTTCGAACGCTCGTATGACTATAGTAAATGAACTCAGAAGCCAGAAAAATATTTTCGCTAATATTTCACTCAACAGATAAACTGTACATCCAACGCTGCATCATTTAAGATGCTCAAACTGGCCTCCACCAGCGTTTACACCATCATGACATCTACGAAGGAGTGCCTGACGTGCCCTTTCACTATTTTCAATTTTGGTTCAATGAAAAGCATCTGTAATCTGTTGCTTTAATTCGTCAGTGGTTTGGATTTATTTTCAGACATTCTCCAATATCATCTAAAATAAAAATAAAACCTTGAGAGCTGATATACAGAAATTGCATAATTTAAAGGATGGGCACATTTGTTTGGACAACCCTGTATATAAAAAGTTCATATTAATTTATATATTATTATATTTCTACGTTATAATTTAGCTTTTTAGATCTTGGAGAAGCAGGTCAATGCCCCCTTGAAAGACACAATTTTGGTGGAAATTCTGATGGTATCTGAATTATTTAGAACAACATTCTTAAAGCACAATAAAGCATAAAACCACAGTACAACAGACTAAAAACCACTGTTATTTAACTGCAAAGATGGTTTTGACTTATGGTCTTATTAAGTTAACTTTGGAACGGTTTCAAATATGAATCATTTCCTTTGGAATTTTGCAACACGAACTGCAATATTCTATAAAAAGCGAGCTATTTCTTTCCTTCTCTATGGCAATGAATCTGATGATTTCATGATAAAGCTGATTTTGCAGTTTTGTATTTTTGTATTAAAAAAAAACAAATTTTATGTCAGAAATTAAAGGATCCTGATGTATTCTCCTTGTATAAATTATTCAAACCATATGTTTTGTTACATTCGTCCTTCATTTCAGTTGGAACTCCTCACGTCGTCAGAGAACAATTATGTAATCTGTCTATTTTCAGTAATGATTTGTAGAAACTGATATAAGCTGAAAGATAATTGTTGTAAGTTAATTACAGTTTTTTATAATTAAAACGTGAAGCATTAACTCTTACTCAAATTATCAGTATAAATATAACACATAATTTTCAGATACTGAAACGTCCTAAGACTTTGATAACGAATTTTCATAGCGTTGTTATACAATTCGTTTGCGGGAAAGTTCAATGGGTGAATAACGACAACTTATGTTTAGCTGTCAAGAAGGTGGATTAAACCTAACATTGCTGAATGATAAATTAACCTTTTTGAGAATTCATGATTTTGAATTTGTGTTACATAAAACAACTAGTTTGTCTATTCGGATTATACTTGAAGCTGTTTTTAAACGAGTTTATCAACGTTTTGATTTCCTTACAGGGCCCGGCATGGCCAGGTGATTAAAGCACTTGACTCGTTATATGAGGGTCTCGGGTTTGAATCCCCGTCGCGCCAAACACGCTCATCCTTTCAGCCGTGGGGGCGTTATAATTAAAAAGATGTTATAATTTCAATATAAGAAGGAAAAATGAAAGTTAATGTCTTTCAGTACCTATTAATAAACTTTTTCTTGAATATGTAGTTACTAGATAAAAATGTGATAACAGTGTTCGATATTTTAGAAAAGCAAAGACATAAAAGGAAAAAATATATCAGGTTACTCGTACTGCTTTAGCTGCAGAATAAGGAAAACGAAGAACGTTTGAACCAGTCAATGACTGGTATTACGACATAGCCTGAACAAATTGTTAATTTTATGGATCAAATAGCAACAGTACAAGTGTAACTGATAACAAACAGCGCAATCTATAAAGCTTAAAACCACTACTAACTAAATAAGAAATGATAATACAAAACTTTGTACAGTAAGTTAATAGAAAGAAGAAGAAACCTTGTCTTGAATTAATAATATAATATCATCCTAGATTACCAAAAACCATATGGTTTGGTTTTGGTTTGTTTTGAATTTCGCGCAAAGCTACTCGAGGGCTGTTTGCGCTAGCCATCCTTAATTTAGCAGTGTAAGACTAGAAGGAAAACAACTAGTCATCACCACCCACCGCCAACTCTTGAGCTGCTCTTTTACCAACGAATAATGGGATTGACCGTCACATTATAACTTCCCCACGGCTGAAAGGGCGAGCATGTTTGATATGACGGGGATTGGAACCCACAACCCCCCAGATTACGAGTCGAGTATCTTAACCACCTGGCCATGCCGAGCCAAACCATGTGGAAAACAATATATAGAAGTCTGGCTGAGATATGTGATGCAGATACACAGTAGAGAATTATGAATAACTCTCTACCTGAATCCAACTGATAATGAAATGGTTACGTGTTACAACATAGTTATAGGTAATTACTGGCATACGTATTTTAGTTGTATTGCATTCGATCTTTTATTAAATATAGCTGTGTTCACCTACTTTAGAAAGATCATGTGCATCATTGATTATTGGTATTTTTATCAGTTTGAGAAAGATAATTTAGAATGAATTGAGGTATGTAATTTTATTATCATCACAGGTAGGTATAAGCAACATTTATAATTACTGACGAGAGATACACAATGAATATATATGTACATATTCTACAGCTTCAAATAATTTTACTGAATTCACGGATTATAATAGAATATATATGGACAAAACAAAATTGTGAATTAGGATTGTTCAAGAATGTTGATGTTTTATAATAGAAAAAATACTGTGGAACTTTCACTTTCAGAACTATTTTATTTAGATTATTTTCTTTCCTTATTTGGTATGAATATATCATGAATGTTACGTCATATACTGTACTAAGTAATAAGTTTAATTTTTTCAACAGAAATTTCTAAAATTATCCATCCAGCATTTTATAATTATTTCTTCGTATTGGGGATTATAAGAAAATGAAGTAGTTATCGAACATTATCACTCATTTTAAATAACTGTAAGTTGTGTAATATTGGCTACAGGTATTACTTATATATTAGTAGACAAGTTATGTATAATAGCATAGTGGATGAATAAGGTTTTCCTTGTTGTATTGTTTGTCTGTTTGAAGTCCAGCACAAAGCTCACAATGGGCTTTCTGTGATCCGCCCACCACGGATATCGAAACCTAGATTCTAACGTTGTAAATCCGCATACGTTCCGCTGTGCCACTGAGAGGGGGGTATTATAGTAATGGTTGTTTGTTTGATGATACACTTGTAAAAAACGGATTTGGTTATTTAAATAAAACGTATCATCTATATATATATTTGTATAATTATTTATTACAGCTAAAACATGAATATCTGAAAATTTAAACAATGTTATAAGGAATGTTTTGAGATTGTTCACCTGATATTGTTACTAACAATACTAACAGAAATACAGTTTGTACTTAAACAAATATCAAAATAACAAAACTTATTACACGTGTACTGTACTTTTGAACAAATACAAAGGCATTTAATGGATATTGATGGAATATAGCGTTAAAACTTTGAAAGTAATATCATATTTCTATCTGTCTTTACTCTTTCTACATGTCTGTCCGCCCGCACATTTGTCTATCTATTACTCTCTTATGAGTCATCAAGTTAGACAGAGAGTTGTGATGAGTTAATAATGGTAATTATGTAGTAAAGTAAATAAAAACACCAGTCAAACAAAAATTACGTGGAAAACGCCATTAAAAACGTGACGAAAATTAAGCCATTAATCTTGAATTGCTTCTAAAAAAATTGTCATTTACCAGAGCACGAGAATATTGTATTCAATCTAAAGTATGAAAAAAAGACAACAGACAACTGACGTCATTGAAACCTGTATATTTTAATAAAAATATAGAAAGCATCAGACTAGTTATTTCTAAGAAAATATACTTACACGTAAGTAGCATTTCATTTCTTTTTAACTCAAAAGAGTATTTTAATGGAAAATGCAGATTTCTCAAAGTAATGTTCTTTCTGAAAATATTTGATATTTTTCATTTTACTTGGAAAATATTAAAGAGAACTTGCCTCAGTTTAAAACAACAGCTTGTGTAAGATTACGGAATACTGGGAAGCAAGAGGTGGAAGTTATCCCTACCCATTTTTTTTTTTTTTTTTCTGTGGTATATAAAATATACACGACATCCACAATAATTAAGTGCCACATCTTGGCTCCATATCTATCACATGCTTGAATGACATATTCTTGTATATCTATCATCTATGCATATACAAGTATTCTCGTGTTATAAAGATAACAAAATTACATACACGAAGTATTTGCTATACAGACAAAAACATTCTAGACAAATATTTCTGATCAATTTCACAAAAAATATCGCAAATTTGGAAAAACATAATGCTCTCTCTGGTGGCCGTTGAAAAAAGTACTCAATAAAAATACAGTGTGACACAGAACTTTAATTATAGTTTGTACAATATATATAAATGTTTGATCAGGTAAATGATAATTTCAATAGTGAAAGGATGAAGGAGAGTTTATACTCTCTATGACAAGTTAAAACATCATATATAATGACAAAATAGCTGTTAACAGGGTTTTCTGGCGAGACATACAATTGGAAGAAGCAGTCATTAAAATAATTTTCATCCACAAACATCTGTAAATAAAGATATATTATATATTATTTCCACGAAGTGCAATATTTTCAAATGTTTGATCTTAGACAGAGTCAAAAGAAGTAAATAAAAACTAAACTGATGGAGGACATTTGTGCAGAAACTTTGATAGAAAGATTTTTGGAACTTTTATATCGCTAGTAAAAAAACTAAAAATAAATCTACTGATTATAATTAAATTTGCGTGAAATACACGTAGGATTTTGCTATAAATCTTAACAGAGATAGTAAGTACTCTAAAAGCCAATGTGCCACCAAAATTCAGAAAATATTTTTTAGAACAGTCATATAAGATTAGAAATTTGATGAAAAGTCAAATATCTGACTTATTTAAAAAAATAATACATTTATTTAATGCCAGCGTATGAAATGCACTAAACAATTCAACTGTGAAATGATTCCAGGTTTTCGTGAAAAAAAACTTCGTCTTTGCAAGTTAGCAAAAAATATAAATCTGAGCGAAACACAAACCTGATGTTTGAAAATAGAATACATCAAAATACTCTTCGAATTTAAACGTTATTTTTCGAACAGTTGTAAATAGATTGAGTTCGTTGTTCTTACTTCTAATAACATTTTTAAAGACTGCTGTTAAAGGTAAAGTTACACGACGGGCTAACTGTGCTCAGCCCTCCACGGGCATCAAAACACCGTTTATAGCGTTATAGGCCTACAAACTTACCGCTGAACCACTGGCGATAACTTCCAAGGAAAATGTCATTTAGTAAAACGTTGAAAATTAATAAGCCATTAGTCTTAAGTTTCTAAGAAAACATTCATTTATGATCTTGAATGTTATTACATTAAGGTTTGTTTGTTTATTATTAAGTACAAAGCTGCAAGTTGGGCTATTTGTGCTGTGGCTTCGCGAAGATCGAACCCCAAAATGTTATCAAAAATAAAGTGACGTCATTATATTATGTAAGCTTTATTTAAAGTTGTGGATATTTTAGACTGGTTATTTCTCAGAAAATGAATAAATTCATCTTAATGTTTTATCCTTAAAGAATTGTTTGTATCATGAGTTGAGGGTAAAACGTTCGTTTTGAATCTCGCGTGAAGCTACTCGAAAACTATCTGCACCCACGGTTCCAAACTCAGAAGTGACAGATTAGAAGGAAGGCAGATAATCATCATCAGATACCACCAGACCCTTCGGTTGTCATTTCATAACGAAGAGTGGAATTATCTGACATATTTTATTGCCTTCCATGGGTGAAATGAAGAACTTGTTAGAGAACTCAGCTTGAGAGCCAAATGCTCTAACCACAAGGCCGATGGTATTGTGAAAATATCTAATCTCACAAATAAAACTACAAGGAATGCATCAAGGTTTTATTTACAATTCTTAAAACTTTAAACTCGCAGTTCGTATTTCGATTTTAGTAATTATAAATTATTTGTGTGCTCTCTGTGTTCTGATAACATCAGGTATATATATCGGTGTTTAGTTTTATAAGCCACCAGACTTACAACAGAGCAACCGGGCGAAAATATTCAATAAAAAACAGAGCTGACAGCCAGTTAACTACATAGCTTCTATCCAAATCCTATTCAGCTTAATTGAATAATGTCATAAAGTTTGTAAGCTCAAAATAAATAGGAACAGTAATTCTTGATGACGAGAAACCCACTTGAAATAAATGTGTATCTCAGAACGGCTGGTATGGGTATTAAAACTTTTACTGATAAGCTAACTTCACGTTAACCTGAAGATGACCTACGAAGGTTAAAACGTTGTCCTCTGTTTATCAGTTAAAGTGTTAATACCCATACCAGCCGTTCTGTGATACATAAATAAGGACAGCTTTAAAAACAAACAATAATAGAGCCCCTCAGCGACATACGAGGGCTGTTCAAAAAATACGCGGACTGTTTGAATTGCGCGGCTCCAGTTGGTTCCAGGGGAATCCGCTTGGTGTCGCTAGGTTTGCACAGATCAGCTGATTACGACGCCATTTCCCGATTGCAGATATCTTCATTTGTGTATTAGCTACGCGGTTTTAAGTGAAGTGCGATTTTTTCGTTTGGTGGATTTCAGAATGAATGACCTGAAGGAGCAACGACTTGCTGTGAAATTTTGTGTTAAACTTGGAAAATCTGCGACTGAAACTTTTGCTATGCTTAACACGGCTTACGGTGATGTTGCTATGAAGCGTACGTTATGTTTCAAGTGGCATGAACGTTTTAAGAATGGTCGACAGTCCATTGAAGATGATGAGCGTCCTGGACGTCCTTCCACGTCAACTGACGACCCACACGTCGACAAAATCAACACCCTGGTGCGAGCAAATCGACGTCTGACTGTCAGGGAGCTTGCTGAAGAGTGTGGGATATCAGTTGGATCTTGTTACGAGATTTTGACCGACAAATTGAAGATGCACCGCGTTGCTGCGAAATTCAGCCCTCAGAACTCGTGAGTTTTTGGCCAAACACTCGATCACTGTTCTTCCCCCCCCTACTCACCTGACCTTGCTCCTTGCGGTTTTTTCTTGTTCCCCAAATTCAAAAGACCCTTAAAAGGAAGAAGATTTGAGACGATTCCCGAGATTAAGGCAAATGCGACGTAGTAGCTGGAGGACATTACAAAAGAAGCGTACCAGGACTGTTTCAACAAGTGGAAACACCGTTGGGATAAGTGTGTGCGTTGGGGAGGAGAGTACTTTGAAGGGGTCCTAGACCTGTAACTTCTAAATAAAGTACATTTTGTTTTATGACGTCAGTCCGCGTATTTTTTGAACAGACCTCGTACTGATAAGTCTGAAGGCTCATATAGCTAAAAACCGGGTTTTGATACCTGTGGTGTGCATAGCATAGATACCTCATTGTGTAGTTTTGTGCTTAGCTACAAATAAAAAGACTAAATTAAAACGTGAACTGTTTGAACAGTTAAGAAAAGCAACAAAATAATAGCGCGAAGCATCTGAAGATTTAGCGCCCCCAAGCGTTATGTCTGCGAACTCACAACGTTAAAAACTGGCTTTCGGTACTCGTTACGGGCAGAGCACAGACAGCCCATTGTATAGTTTTGTGCTTAATTCAACAACGACAAGATTTACTGAAGGTGATCAATTATTGTAATGCAGAAATTAATGAGTTTATTGTAAATGTTTATTAACAATTTATATAATCTACTTTAAGTGTTTAATAAAGGAAAAATATATATCTTTGAAATAGAAAAATAAAAAAGATTAAGTTTTTTAGTATAGAAGTTTGTTAAATATTTTAAAATCTACTCATCGCTTTTTATTTTTAGAATGTAATTCGGAACTTATAGTTGGCCGTACAAATTTCGTCTTCTGGAGTCAATTTTAAGGGAGAAAAAAGACTTATTATGAAGGATCTAGCCTGACATGGCCAGGTGGCGCTCGACTTGCAATCTGCTGGTCACGAGTTTGAATCCCCGTCCCACTAAATATACTCGCCCTTTCAGCCATGAGGCCGTTATAATAGTTTATGGTAAATCCTACTATTCGTTGGTAAAAGAGTAGCCGAAGAGTTGGAGGTGGGTGACAATTCGCATGAAAACACAGCAAACGATCAATTCCAAGCCTGCGTAAGGTTAGACTGATTGTAAAGCCTACTTTAGTATCTTCTTTTTTTTTTAAACTTTAAGTACGATTCCCGTCACCAACCATGCTCACCCTTTCAGCCGTGAGAGCGTTATAAAGTGTAGGTCAATCGTTATATTCGTTGATAACAGAGAAGCCCAAAAGTTGCCAGTGAATGATGTTGCCCAGCTGCTTTCGTTCTAATTTTTCAGTCTTAAATTAGGGACGGCTAGTGAAAATAGCACTCGTGTTGGTTTGCGTGAACTTCCAAACAAACGAAATGAAGAACTTATGTCAGAGTAACTACTGTATTTTCACTTACTTTTATTATTGTATTATGAAACTTTAATTCATTTAGTAAATATTCAATTTATTATATTTTTGGTAAATACCACACTTTTCACATTTCTGGATTTTATAAATAAAATATCGTTAAATACAGAAATTACCTATTTGATTTAATTTGGAGTTATACATAAACGAAATATGACTCAAGTGTTATGAATAAATTTGATTCTGTTTTGTTAATAAATTATGATATACACGTTTTAGGTAATTGATAATTTTCTTACAATAAACGATCTAATAGCTTTTGGAAAACTCACAGACTGATAAAATAGGGCCTATTTAGTTTGTATTGGAATACAAAAAGGACTTTTACTGAAGTTTGTGAATTGTTAATAACTTCATTGTAAATGATAAAACCAAGACTTTACGCAGATATAAGTTATGTATAAACAAGCATATTAACTGAAAAACTTAGCAAGTCAGTATAAACAAGCATAATTCTTAGGAAACCTGGAAAGAGAATAGTTTAAGTATGTGAATTATGTGGGACATGCATCAAAGTCAGTAGAGTAATTATGTGATTAAATAACTGCACGTCCTTGAAGACTGGTAAGTTAAAGCTGTTTGCAAAAACGCATTGGCAGCCTTGGCTTATCTGATAGAAAACAGTAAATAATAAACCAAACAACTAATATTTATATATATAAACGTACAAGCATTTTTGCAGAACGATTGTACACATAAAATTGGGGACCAATTGCAGCAAAAACAAAACAAGGGCACGAAATAAGCCGACAGTCAATTCTACTATATAACTACACATACTACATATTTAATAAATTGGTAATTATCTTAAGTGTAAAATAAGTGTTAGTACATTAGTTAAACACACATATATATATTCTGGTTTGGTTTTATAACGCTCTTTCGTGACAAAAGCCGAAACAAAAGCTTAAGTCAGTGCCAGGTCGTTCAGTACTTTATATTATAAGAATAGATAAATGAACACGTTATTTAGATACACACACGTGACAAAATAATTTACGTGTATATGTTTTTTTACTTTCCACTGTTTTTGCCTCTTTTTATACGATATACACTTTCATGGAAAAAGAAAATATGCCCTCGAACGTGTGATTTTATAAAGTTATTTATTTATAAAGTTATATAACACGAATACCAGGCAATACTGATAAATAGGCATGATCAAAACGCTTTTGAGCATTTTATATTATGAGGGTTGAAATGAATCTTAGGTCTGTAATGAATAAGTAATACGAAAATGCTACACGACAGGCGACATCTAGTGAAAATACAAGGGCAGAGTAAACAAAATTCCCTACTAACATATTATTCAATAAGATTGAATAAATTAATTAGAGGCATTTACATATATTAATAAGCGCGTACCATTTCCTATATATGTGGAAAATAGAAAGGCTTACAAGCTTAAAATATTCATATAATTAATGTTTCGAGATTCGTGAATTATTTGTCTGTGTTGACCTCTGAACAATTACACAACCTTTACGACAAATAAACACATCAAACATTAAAGCTAGGTTTAGTTACGTCCAAATGTAAACCTAAAAGGCAAAGTTCATTCCTGGTTTGATAGTTTGTCATAAAATTACAAAGGTTGTAAATAATTCTTCATAAAAAAAATGTTAAATTTTGTCTACGTGACATTCTCAAAACACTACAGTCAATGTGTGGTATTTTATACGCGTTTATATAAGGTGTAAAATATCAGCCAGCTAAACGACACCTATCACCAGAGAAAAACGTTACTGGTGCATATATATATAATATATCATATATCAGAGAGAAAACCGATGACTATGTTTTTTTCAGTATTTTCACCTCACATTTATGCAACGTGTGGGCTAAACAGTCAGATTAGATACTTTAAGGTTCAAGTACAGGTATATCTAATTTAGAACTGTTGATGAAACTTCCTGTAATCGACTAGAGATGTCCGCCACTGACGCGGCTTCTTTAAATGTGTCACCGTCGTAACGCGCCGTATCTGAAATTTAGGAACATGTTCAGTGGCATACCGAATCTCGATCCTCGGATCTTCCGAAAGCAGCTCACCAAATTAACTACTAGGGCAAACCGGCCAGATAGCTTAGAGGTTGGAAATACTGAAATATTTATGGTTTAGCTTAAAATTCTCAGTAACTTTGTTGAGTCGAGCCATAAGTCAAAATAAAACACTTGCGCGTTTTACACATTGTTTTCTTGAAGGTTTTGGGAAATTATACATTTGCTCCCCCCCAAAAAAAACACCATTGATTGCGGCAGAGCCGTATATTGGTTCTCACACTTCTTCTCCACCTATTCAGGTTAATCATTTAATATATGTGAACAATACGTAAAAATATCAAACAGTTGTGGTGCTACAAGGCAAATGTTTTCCACACTGAAAAAAACTCAGGTGTATGACAAAGTCATTTTTGGACCACCCTGTAGTTTTAACAGATATTATTTTACATATTTCTAAGTAACTACTGCAACTGAGTCTATACGTTTCAGTGTTATCTGCAAAGGTCTCTGTTTTAATTTTTTGTTCATGAAGTTTTAATCAATAAATCGATCATTCCATCTACTTTTCTATCTATTACCCTGACCTAATTTTAACAGCACAGATTTCTTTATTATCGTCAAAGAAGAATGAATGTAACAACTCAAGTCAGTAAGTTGTAAGATAATCACATGAACACCAAGAAGTTAAAGCTTATTTTGAGTCATTTCCGTCCATTTATATTTTGTTAAATGCACTAATATATATATATATATTCATAGACATTTGGTGAACGTAACTGTCCAACCTTTTTTCACTTGGTACACGTATAACGTAAGCTATAGAAACTTTAATAGCGGGAAATTACCTGTTTTACCCCTTCTCAACTCTCCCTCCATTAAAATCCACGTTGAGCAACAGTAATAGTTGATTTGACGGTGAACCAAGTTCGATCATTACAATTATTTATTATATAATACATTCATTGAAGACTAAAAACGTTGGTTCCGTTGCTTTTTTATTCTGCCCTAATTAAATAATGATAATAAGGAGGAAAATCTAACTTATTCTTTACACGAGTTTCATCAAGAAGTTATTTTCTATTTTTAGGCGTCGTTTATGTGCACTGTGCGCTCTATTTCCACAGGAAAGACTTCGTCTGAAATTTAAGTCGAATGATTTTCTATGAATCTGGTATGTTATAAAAGAAAGAGAGGATGAGTACACTAGTTTCTATGGATACGAAATCCTGGAAGTACGTAGCTAACAATAATTTTTCAATTGCTTTAATTAGAATTTCCATTCATTCTAGGTCCGGCATGGCCAAGCGTGTTGAGGCGTGCGACTCGTAATCTGAAAGTCGCGGATTCGCATCCCCGTTGCGCCAAACATGCTCGCCCTTTCAGCTGTGGGGGCGTTATAATATGACGGTCAATCCCACTTTTAGTTGGTAAAAGTGTAGCCCAAGAGTTGGTGGTGGGTGGTGATGACTAGCTGCCTTCCCTCTTGTCTTACACTGCTAAATTAGGGACGGCTAGCACTTATAGAATAGCTTTATGAGAAATTCAAAAAAGCTACAAACAAACCATTAATTCTGTTTCTGATTAGAACCCGTTCTATGGAGAGGAGGGTGAGATTCTAGTATATCATTTAACTTTCGTTTGTTTGTTTCTTTCAGGATTTCTCACAAAGTTACAAGAAGAGTTGCTCAACAGATCCGTCCCTCATTTCTAAAGGATAGATAAGAGAGAGGCATCTTGCCAACATCATCTGCTGCCAAACCATGGGACACTTTCATCTGATCGATTAGTTAAATTTAACTGTCACTAGTATAGAGTACCCAGAGCAGCAAAATCTGGAACGCGTCGCACGCAAACCATGAACCTTAAGACCCGGAAAGTTTATCGCTAGCTCATGCTCAAACCATTATGCTATCAGTGAGGCCTGGCATAGCCACATGATTATGGCACTCGACACGCAATCTGAGGGTTGGGGATTCGAATCCCTCTTCTACCAAACATGCTCGCCCTTTCAGCCATAGTGGCCTTATAATGTAATAATAAATCCCATTATTCATTGTTAAAAGAGTAGCTCAAGAGTTGGCGGTGGGTAATGATGAGTAAATACCTCCTTCTAGTCTTTCACTGTTAAATCATGGACGGCTAGCGCAGATAGCCCTCATGTAGCTTTTCGTGAAATTCAAATGAAACCAACCAAATCAACCAAGCTTGTCAGACAATTTCCTAATCTGTCGACAGACGATCTTTTTAACAATAGATAATTCAAGTTTTAAACTTCAAGTCAAAATTCGCGAGAGCGTCTATAGAGATTCCGTCATTTGCTAGTGAGGACTAAACTTGTACATTGTATTATAACTTCTAGCTTAATTTGGACTTTATTTCTTTGCTTGCTGCAAGTTTCAAAGATATAATACAATGTGACAGTGGCATTCATTACTGTGATTTTTTTTTGAGTAAATAAACGGAATGGATGTATGTATGTTTTAAAACCACAACAATCTTTGGGATAGAGTTCCATTCACAACAAATTACCAATTATATTGTTAAAATTATCTGGTTACTTGGCCAGATGGTTGGGTCGCAAGATCGAATCCCCGTCACACCAAACATGCTAGCTCTTTCAACCGTGGGCGTTATAAAGTATCATTCTATCCCCCTATTCTTTGGTACAAGAGTAGCCGAAAAGATGGTGGTGGGTGGTGATGAATAGCATCCTTCCCTCTAATTTTAAACTGCTAAACTAGCAACGGCTAACGCAGATAGCCATCGTGTAGCTTTGCACGAAATTCAAAACAAACAAACAAACTTAAGTACAATAAGATTTCCAACAGGCAGATAATTCTCGTCACAAGACGACAGATGGCGATTCTGTAGAAGCAGAACATAATTCACTGAAGAGGAAATCTTAGATACGCTTGAGTGAACTGACGATTCACCCGCTCAATTTCATACGAGGATATGAATTTAAAGACCGACATGCATTAACAATCAGACAATATTTAGATAAGCGATAATTTGTATTTGAAAAGGACATTTTGTTTATTGTCTAGTAGATGAGAACATTGTTACCTGGTGTGGGATTTTACCCAAAGCTGAGCGATAATGGACTTTATAATACTCTTAACCGTAGTTTAGGCTTAGAGCACAGTTGCTTAATAAACCAGAAATAAAAAGGTTTCTAACATTTCCTAAACGCTTTGTTTATGTAGAACAGTCTTCATAACTCAGTTTATTACTAAATGAGAGGAAAACCAACAAAAGTCTTGTCATGTTTAATACATTTGTTTATTTACAAACAGTTTTATGAGGTTGTTTGCGCACAAACAGTTAATTATTTGTTGTTGTTTTTTTTAATTTCGCGCAAAGCTACTCATGGGCTATCTGCGCTAATCGTCCCTAATTTAGCAGTGTAAGACTCACCGCCAATTCTTGGGCTACTCTTTTACCAACGAATAGTGGGATGGAAAGGGCAAGCATGTTTAGTACGACAGGGATTAGAACCCGAGACCCTCAGATTACTAGTCAAACGCCTTAACCCCAATCCTTACAGCATGTCTATTGCCCAAAGCACGGAACATGTTTTTTTTTTCAACATTTAACTCAAAACAGAGAACTTTACAACTTGCTGGATAATATTGTTGTTAGCTTAATAAGATCACATTTCAAACTTTTTATCTCGAAAGAAAATACGTTAAGAGATCTTAACCAAACCTCGGGCATATAATAACCAGTTCATTTCCCAAACTGTTTTAAGAGCTCTCTTCTGAACCACTTCAAGTAAATTAATACCAGTTCTTAGATAAAGAAACAAACAATGAACACAACATTTAAAATGAAGCCTAACTAGTAATTTGTATATAAAAAATATAATTATTTATTTTGATTTTGACTCAATATGATATAAAATATACTCTAGAAGTGTATCAGTTTTACTATTAGCCACTTTCTTAATGATATTAGAATGATTTCTTTACCACTCTGTGAAGATCATATTATATTAAGTAGATTGCCGCTTATATTAAACGTGTGAAATGGACTATGATAGTTCAAATACATCACCAAGCATCAGTTGTCAAATATGTGTCCAACTTATCAACAGTAATATATTATCTTCTTCAATACAGTTAGAAGTATCAAGATTTCAAAGTCATAATGGCCCGGCATGTCCAGGTGGCTAAGGCACTCGACTCCTAATCTGAGGTTCGCGGGTTCGAAACCCCGTCGCATCAAACAAGCTCGCTCTTTCAGCCGTGGGGGGCATTATAATGTTACGGTCAATCCCACTATTCGCTGGTAAAAGAGTAGTCCAAGAGTCGACGGTGGGTGGTGATGACTAGCTGCCTTTCCTCTAGTCTTACACTGCTAAATTAGGGTCGACTGGCGCAGATAGCCCTCCAGTAGCTTTGCACGAAATTCAAAAAACAAACAAACCATAGTGATCATATAATACCCGGGGACAAGAATATTGCTAACATTGTCTTATGTAAAAATCCGAAGAGAAGAAAATATTTGAAAAATGAACTTTCTCACAAACTTCAATAAAAATATAAGACCAACAGAAACGTTGCTGAGAGTACAATTTAAATATTCAAACCACAATATAACACTTGACGCACCGTAAACATAATAAAAAGAAGTTTTAATATTATCAGTCAACTGTTTATCATAAGCCCTTTTTAACTAAATTCTTAGCTTTGCTATAGTTCTGGATATTTCCATACTATTTTTGAATTTAAAGTTCTTACGTCATTTATACTTGATTTGCTACAATATGTTATCAGTAAGCCAATTAAGTTTGTTCTTCACTGTTATCTTCTACATCTTTTTCTTTTTTTTAGGAACATGTTTTCTTGAATTACGCCTCCTAGTGGCTCAGCAGCATGTCTACGGACTTATAACGCTAGAAACCGGATTTTGATACTGGGCAGAACACAAATAGCTTATTTTGAAGCTTTGTGCTTAATTCAAACAAACAAAGTCTTTAACTATAAGAAATGTAGTTTTTGTTTGTTTGTATCAGGTCGTCCCTTAAATATTGTCCGATTTTAGGTTTAGAAAAAGATAAAGGATTTCAAATGATTTTAATGTTATTTAATCAATACTCTATGTTCCATTATTATTAATTACTTCCTGCCAACGATTCACAAGTTTCTGAATGTCACTTTTATAAACTTCTTGGGGTTTGGAAGAAAATAATGAAGAGAGGGTAGTTTTAACATGTCCATGTCTTCCAAGCCCTTTTCCATCAAGATAGTTTTGCAAACTTCAGAATAGATGATAATCAGATGGGGCAAGGTCTGGAGAATAAAACGGATGTGGAAGTTTTTTTCCCAGTCTAGATCTTCAATCTTTGCAGATATGATCTTTGCTGTATGGGGTCGTGCATTATCCTGGTGTAACATAACACCTTTATGATTGATTAAAGCAAGGCTCTTTTTTATCAATGCAACATTCAAGTGTTCTAACTGTTGATAATAGAAGTCTGATGTAATCGTTACATTGAGTGGCAGCAACTCAAAGTGGATCACACCAACAATATCCTACCAAACGCTTAACAAAACTTTCCTAGAATAGAGGTCAATTTTAGGCTGTGTTTTAGCCAGGTTACTTGCACTGAGCCATTGTTTGCGGCGCTTAACATTTTTATAAAATATCCATTTTCCATCTTCAATCATTAACCTGTCCAAAAAAAAGTGAGTTATGTTCACGATAGTGCAGAGAAGTGAAAATATCCACTCTTGTTCTAAGGTTGGCTTATGTCAAATCATGGGTGACCTATTTTCCAAGTTTTGACGCCTTTCTAAGCTGTTGAAGATGACGGTGAACTGTTGAATGGGTTGAATTAAACTTTTGTGCTAGTTCTACAACTGTTACAGCACAATCTCCATCAAGTGCAGCCAACAGCAAGTCATCATTAAACTCAACAGGACAACCTGAACGTGACGCATCACTTAAACTGTAGTCACCTGATCTGAACTTCTAAAACCACCTTCAACATTTTCTTTCATTGAGAGACTCCGCACCACAAACACCTTGAATGTTTTGTGTAGCTTCTGCTACACTATTGCCTTTTTTAAACTCATAAAGCATTATATGCCTAATATGCTCCTCAGACACATCTATTCTCATAAAGGTTTATTTGATTAATGATCAGAAAAAGTGGAGTTGGGTTAGTTTATTTTATTTGTCTGAATATTTTTATACACGTCCTACTACATAATTTAGTCATTAAAGCCTTCTACAAAGACAGAAATGATGATGCAATTTCTGTATTAAATTTTCGGACATTACTTATGGGATGACCTGATAGTTAAGTACAAAGCTACACAGTGGGCTGGCTATCTGTGCTCTGCCAACCAAGGTATCGAAACCCGGTTTCTAGCATTGTAAGTCCTGAGACATATCTCTGTGCTAATGGGGAGCGTTAGGTTTTGGAAAAAAACTTTTAAAAATTGTCTCACGTCACCTATTAACTCATTATTCCAATACACTAATGATAATTCTTGTCTCACGGATCTCAGTATTGTCTTGTTGGAAATAAAAACATCAGTTTCATTTCTCTTTATTTACCAATGATTTCTTATTCCCACTTGAATTTTTGTGTTCATATCTTCTTTAGTGAATAAGATTAAATATGAAAGTACATTACCATTGATTGGTTCTTTGATCATTTGATACAGAAAATATATTGAACTCTTCAAGAAAATTCTCTTCTTCTTTGCTTAGCTCCATACACTTCCAGCCAATGTGTCCAGAATTAAAGTATTTAACTATTGGACCAATATCCCAATTAACTACAATCCTGGCCTCATTATACAAATGCTTATTTACATAAGCTGCTCAGTCAGGTAGCCTATAACAATGTTTTATTAAAAACTTTCCAGTTTCGAAAGTCCTGACTGTAACCTAAATAAATTAAAATTCTTGGTTACCATTGATTATTTCTTTATTCCATCCAAGCTGCAGTTTATCTCTTACGTGGAATAATGGAGTACATTGTATTAAAACGATATGAACTGCAAATTTGTAAATCACGTGACAAATAAAACCGATGTAAAGCCAATGGTGGAATGGAATATATTGGAACTATATTTTCACTTTGCTTGACGTTGGTAATGAGAAGCCACAGAAAATTGATTTATTTTAAGAAACTTGTGAAACAGACAAAATATTCACACTCACATAGCAAACATCTGTTCATATCGTGAATGTAGAATTCCAAGACAGGAATATCCCTTTCACTTAATTACATTGAAAAACAAAGGAATATGTCCTGTGACATCAGGACCATCTAGAAATAGACCTGAAATAAGTTGTACTCCAGCTATAGCAAGCAGAGTGCGGCATTTGTTAACAGATGAGAACCCATAAACACATAGGTTAGTGGCAAAATTTATCTATGTGATCCAGACAACATAATGAAGAAGGATCTACATCTGGAAGAGTGACACAAATCACATGTACACAGCTAACTTCTATGCTACATCCATTAAACCATCACATACCTCAAGTAGTTGGAAAACAAAATGGGTATTCAAACTATTCCATACAAAGACGTACTGTCCAATTTGTCGGACGCAGTGCCTATAGATTTCTGTTCGACCAGACAGTTGAAATAAGTGCTGGAAAATTGTGGTCCTTGCACACTAAATGTCTCATGAAAAGCAGGATGGGCGACTAGCATACTTTGGTCACGACAGCCTTATTAAAGAGCATTTTGCAACGGAAAATACGCTACGTTGTCATGGCAAAATAGACTATGACGATGTGGTGAGTCTCTGTTTGAAAAAGTCTGTCACAATAAATAACTCATGACCTGGTATTTTAATATCGATATTCTCTGAACTTAACAAAATTTTATATAATTACCATTGTATCATAGTTTTATATTATTACCATTGTATCATAGTATTCACTTCAACTTGAGCTTCGAACTTGAACATTTTCTTCCTGATATTCGTAACATCAGAATATAAGCTTATCTTTAAATCTGAGAGACTAATTTTTCAAACAACTATTTAATTAATTTATTTTCTGAATATTTTTTTTCAAACTTTCTTATCAATTTTTTATTCCCAGTTTTTCAACATCCCTTAGCAACATATAAGTTTAGTCTCAACCGTCTTTAATAAATGTATTTAGAGCTTCCATCTTGCTACTTAGCATGAGTAAAATGGATCTTATCCCATCATGCTTTTGATACCAAGTAAATTGATCCTATCTCATCTTTCTCTCATGTAATTTACCTTTATCATAGAAACTCTTCTATAAGTCCAAACAACAATCCACTTGTTGTTCTAGGCATATCATTGGTGATATTGCATTAAATATCAGCTCCTGCTAAGTAATTCTTTGCGGAATCTGGTCCGAAATGATTGACATGAGTTTCTGTATCTAAAACTTTAAAGGAGTTATTTATACTTTTAAGCAGTTCTTCTGTTTCAAATTTCCAACATAATTATCTCATATATATATATGCAATACAGAAAATAAATTATCAACATGCGTTATAATATCTTGTATCTTAATACTCGATAAATAAATTCTAGTTCTAGGTTTTTTACGTTCCTAACCTCAAACAACTGCCCCCAAGTGTCACAGCAGTATGTCTGTGGAGTTACAATGCTAGAAACCGGTTTTCGATATTCATGGTGGGCAGAGCACATATAGCCCATTGTGTAGTTTTGTGCTTAACTACAATATATGAATGCATAAACATCCATATTATTATATTGAATGAAAGGGTACTTTAATCACATATACCCCTAAGCATCTCCTTTCTTACTGCAAGCAGTCAAAGGCTCAAACCTATTAACGACTGCACTACCCTAAAACATAATCGTTACAGTCAGCGAACGGTGTCCTCCGCTGGTACAGTGGTAAATCTTCGGATTTACAACACTAAAATCAGGGGTTCGATTCCCCTCGGTAGACTTAGCAGATAGCCCCAAGTGGCTTTGCTATGAGAAAGCACACACACACTCAGTCAACAGCGATGTTCTCTTCGCTATAGCACCGTCATGAAGAACTAACACTAGAGTTACTATCTTTGTAAAGCTCCTTCAAAGTAAAACTTGTCTTTATAAGTTACTTCGTCATTCTACAGTTATGGTATTTTGTATTGAAGTGAAATACACTGGTACTTAAGCTGATTATCTTAGTGTCAATGAAGATCCATTAATGTACATTATCTTTATCAGATTAAAAAAATAACAGAATAACATTCTCGTTATCAAGCGGATAGAAAGCGTTTAGTTCATCTTAAAACTAAATTACAGGCACTTTCTAGTAAGTGTGGGGACATCAGTTGTAGGAAGGAATTTCATGAAACATAATACATATAAGCACAGTCTCCTGGGGACCAGATGAAAGTAAGATAACGTAGTAATTTCCCTCCCAAAGAGACTTCACCACTGAAATATAACGAAACAGTTATAAATAGTCGTCCGTTATAGACGACATGATATATTTGTGGATGTGCTGTCGGATTTATTCAGTAATATATATATACTTGCTGTTATAGGAATTAAAATGAAAGTCTCTTCTTTGTTTATTGATGTGATAAAAAGTAAATGCAAATAACTGATTTAAGTCTATGTTATTTACATAACATAGAACTAGTTGACTATCACACTCGCTCTGAGATTGTGCTATAGACGCGAGACTGTTTAGTTTTGTTTGTCAATTAGGCTTATCAACTGGTGAGCTTATAGAGCTTGTATAAAGGAAACAAAACGTCTTTCATTTTGTTAAGTCGTCTGGACTTTCAATTATTTTTAACCAAGATACTTTTTTCCTGATGATAAAAAACAAATACCATAACATTTCTATACTTTCATTGTCTAAAGGTAATTGGATTAGCTTCACGTGTTTTCCAAACTTACTGTGAAACAATGTAAGTGTTCAGAGTTATGTCTGTGATTGTCTTTCCCCGAACTTCGGAAAAGTCATTCACTGATTCAGCGATAAGCTACGGTGCTCGCTAGGCTATACATTCGAGATTCGATCCCAGTAGCGAAAAGAGTACAGAAATCCCTTTGTGTAACTTTGTGTTAAAACAAAATCCATATTCAAAGCTTCGAATTATGCATTTAATTTAACTCAGACTTAGATGCAGGATTGTTCGCATAAGACACTTATTTACAAATTAATCACAAATACAAAGTTTAGAAAATGTAAGAGCCAATTTTTAAAGTCTGCTCTACACACAGGATTCAGGACAGTTTTTAAAGTGACTACTCAGTTTTTTTACTTCCACTGCAATTGTTGCAGCGTTTTGAATGGGAAGGTAGTGGAAAAACGTACAAAATAAGTGCAGTTATTCGTACAGTGATACATTTTAAAACATTTTTTTATTATAGTTTGTTAGTTTCACAAAGTTTGTATACAGCTAGCTGTAGAAAGTTTTCTGTGCAGAGCTATCCCTAATGATGAACCGATACATTGCTAACAACATCCTTTCCGGTTCTTGACTTATTATAGTTTGACCGAATATTGAGATTTGACACTCACACTTAAGCTGCGGTAAGTCTACAAGCTTACGACGCTAAGTCTCGGTAGCTCATTGTGCACCTTTGTGCTATTCACAAACCAAACAATTGTCACTCTAATCTACAATCCAAAAGTGCAGAACGCGTTTTACGACAACGGGCTTAAATCCGGAGCCCTCGTGTTCACAGTCCGAGCACGATAACCACTAAACCATCCCGGTATTTTTATCATGAACTAAGTCAATAATTCAGTGTTATTGTTGTAGCTACGTCTACAGATTTACATCTACATTATTTTATTCAGGTTCTGTGATTATAAAACATTCCTAGTTACGTGACATTGTTTTTCAGATCTCTTGTTATATAGTGGTTTTCAAGGTTCACTATCGCTTAATATTGTTCAGGTCTCTAGTTACACAGTTGTTTTAAAGCGTAATAGCCATGTAATTATCTGCGATGTTGTGATCACAGTTTTTATAAAAGTGCCAGAGCAAAATAAAAAAAAAAAAAAACAAGTTGTATGGAGAATAAACTGCAGATCTTATAAAGAACATTTAACGAACGAAAAAAGAAAGAAAAGAAAATTAGAGATGCTTTTATTGTTGTAAAGACTACTGTCGTATTTAGGGAGCTGAGGGAACTACTACACGACCTGAAAACAATCGTGAAACCAGTGTGTATTTTTGTTGTGAATATATACAGATTTGATACATATTTGATACACGGAGTTACGAATAGCCAAGTTTTGCCGAAGACATAAACACATCTTTTTGTAATTAATACGGTTTATAATTTATGCTTTTCATATATATATGATATATATATATATATGACTTTCTTAAACATCACAAAATTCAAAAACCTTTGAATATAACCGAAGAACATCAAACCTTTTATCCAATAACTCGTGTCATTATTGGAAAATCAACGCAAGTCTACGGATTTACAATACTAAAATCAGGGGATCAATATCCCTCTGTGGGCTCCAAAGATAGCCCGATGTGGCTTTGCCATAAAAAAACATATACAAATAAATAAAGGTGCGTCGTTTTTACTGTTGGTAGCACATATACCCACGCAATGATTATTATGAACTTTATTTTCTTTGTTTTGTGAATTGTATAGCTGCATAGAAGAAAACATTCAGACAGAGGAAAGCTCTTGTGGTTAGTATAATAACACATGTAAATGAATAATGCTTCGTTTCTATGTCTTCGAGTTGAATGGTCATTAATTATTTCTGCTTTATTGGTTATTTTTAGGTTATAAATTAGATTTTAAGACCCAAGTCACAATCTGAACAACTATCAGGCGTACAACGCAAGTTATAAATAATAGCCTTTAAATCCCCTATGGCTATTCTGAGAACAACATAGCCATCTAACGATGCTTTTCTGCATCTCGTGGCCTTAACCTTTGATGATTATATTTCCAGAGAAACTTCGATCAGGGGCTGTATGGAAGTTTAGATGCTTGTACTTAGTGCCTGAAAAGTCTGAAATCTGAATATAATAAAGCATTTAATCGCCCATATCTCACTATTTCTTTATCTTTTCTTCAAAGGTTTTCCGAACAATTTTTATTTACTTTTATATTTTAACTTCATCATTTTTTTAATGCTTGACGCCTTATTGCATCTCATGTATATAGGCCTAGTAACAAATGATCCAAAAAAAGAAAAATATTCTAGTAAATACATTTATATATCAACTCAAGGATGGAATTTTAAAACCTTAAATATGTTTTTAAATATTTATCCACTTGAACTTACTTATATAGGCAAATTTTCAACTGAACAAATATTTTTACAGGTGCACAATGCTTGACATTTTGCACACTAGGAAAATCGTTGCTTATTTCAACTTAAAAAAAATAACAAAAAAACTTTGGTTTTGAATCCCAGCACCAGCAAAGACATTCCTTTTTATAAAATAAACTTTTAACAATCTATGTTACCAGTAACAATTTAGGTTATAAAATGCGTGTTTTTAAGTTGATTTTTCATGAGAATCAAACTTACATTTATTTACTTTTAATAATTTGCTGTTACGTGTTGTTAAATGCTCTGTTATCTATAAATATTGTGTTGTTGTGTTTTATTCGCTTGACATCACAATCGTGGGCTTCTTTCTTTTTTCTTTTTTTTTTTTACTGTGTATCAGGTAAAGTTTTATGCACACACATATATGTGACCAGATTGTCAGGTTTGGTTATTCTACGCATTTCACAATCGGGTTTTCCCCAAACCTAAACACGTCTCTTGTTGACAACTGACTTAATGATATAATAAAACGTCAACCGGCTAGACCAAACAATTCACATAAGATTTTCAAATACTAATAAACCACCTTTCTTTTTAATATACATATAAACTAAAAGTCAACCAAAGCTTAATAAAGTCAACAGGGAAAAATAACCTCAAAAGAAGTGATAGCGAATAAACTTGAATGACACAGAAAATGCGTTAGAATTAAGCATAATAAACTGATTATCTTCAAATTTAATAGTATATTTTTTTAAATAGATGACGCTAGTCTTGTGTAGTAGGTCGTTATGTAGATATCTGTGATGTAGCGTTAAACGTCAGCATTATTATTCGAAACAAATAAAGCGTGTTTGCAAGATTCTTATCACTACACCTTGTTGGCAGTAAAATTTCTTGTGTATTACTTAAGCTGATCACAAGGAAAATGCGTGGGAATTTCACCTTCAAATTACTTGCTGGTGTTTTTTTTCCTTTTGTTGCTCAGCACTAATAATACAGAAACTCTTTGACCATATAATACTCTTTTAATTTCTATAGCTTTTGAAAGTGGCTGTGTAGCACCTGATAGTGTAAATTGTAACTCCGTAAGCGAAACCTTTCGTTATTTCCGGCATGGAATGTCTTTCCCCAATAAATTGTTAATACCAGTACTAGAGTAGACAGACATGAACCTTCATCCTCACCATGTACTTTTTAAGATATAACCTTCATCAATGATCAAATTCATAGCAAAGCTAACGTGTGTGAAACTTAAGAGATAAAAATAATGACACAGAAGTTAAAAGTTAGAAAAAATAAAAAATGCATAGCACTAGGACAATGCATTTCCTAAATCTCGGATAGGGGTTCAATTAATTTTTTCTCCAAATAACTAAAAATATATATACTAATAAAATAATTTAAATTTAATAAAAATAATGAAACTTAAGTTTAATATAAAAAAATAAAAACTACAGAAACAATAAATATTTTAATGTTTACGGATTTGTTGTTGCCAAAGGCACACATTTGTTACCCTCCTTAGGGCAGGGGATCAGAACCCACAGAATAATCAGGCCGTATCAACACCGACTCTTGTATGTCAGACTACAAGTATTACTAGTATTGGCCCGCCATGGCCAGGTGGTTAAGGCATTCGACTCGTAATCTGAAGGTCGCGGGTTCGAATCCCCGTCACACGAAACATGCTTGCCCTTTCAGCCGTAGGAATGTTATAATGTGACGATCAATCCCACTATTCGTTGGTAAAAGAGTAGCCCAAGAGTTGGCGGTGGGTGGTGATGACTAGCTGCCTTCCCTCTAATCTTACACTGCTAAATTAGGGACGGCTAGCACAGATAGCCCTTGTGTAGCTTTGCGTGATATTCAAAACCAAACCAATTACTAGTGTTGCATCTTGCAACTAAAAGGTGTTTTCAAATGAAACTGACTGTATCAAACTTTCTGTTTGCCAAAATCATTATTGTTTCACTGGTTTCCTCCTTCTTTTTAGGTCAAGTTGCATTTGAACCTAAGCCTAAACATGAATTGCATATGTCGATTTATGACGGATATAAAGTTAATCTTTAAGAAATCGTTAAGTCAACAGAACATGACTGATGGAGCACTGAATTAAGAAAAAACGTCTTCATAGTTACAGCCAGTGCAAGATTTAGAGGGAGTGCAACTCGTACATTAGCATGGCAGGGGGGGGGGTCCAGCAACTAGTGGTCTCGAACCCCAAAGAATGAGGCCCTAATTTTGAATCATTCAACGAATGTGGTTTCCAGCATGGCAATGTTGCATGGAACCCTCAAAAGTCAAAATACGATCTTGGCCACACTACATTACTGAAGTCTATCTACATATTGAACGAAGCTGGTTTTCTGGGAGAGGCTGTTTTATGACGGTAATATTCGTGTTCTGAACTTCAGACCAGTGTTTCATTTAAAATCAGTGCTTCTTCTCATTGGCTGTTCGAACTGGAAAAAACAACAACAAACAAGTAGGGAAAATTTAATTTCTATGCATTTATAAACTTAAACACAACGAGTTTTCTGGATAAGACGGATACAAGATCGCAAAATAGATGACTTCTTTATTTGTTTGTTGTTAAGCACAAAGCTAAACAATGGGCTATCTGTGCTGTGCTCATCGTGAGTATTGAAACCCAGTTTTTAGAAGTTTGAGCCCTCAGCATTCCCGTTGAGTAAGTGTGGCGCTAAATAAGTATCTGTTTGTTTTTTGAATATCGCGCAAAGCTATTCGAGGGATATCTGCGTTAGCCGTCCCTAATTTAGCAGTATAAGACTAGAGGGAAGGCAGCTAGTTATCACCCCCCCCCACCGCCAACTCTTGGACTACACTTTTACCAACGACTAGTGAGATTGACTGTCATATTATAGCACCCCCATGGCTGAAAGGACGAGTATGTTTGAAGTGACGGGGATTCGAACCCCCGACCCTCAAATTACGAGTCGAACGCCTTAACCCACCTGGCCATGCCGGGCCTAAAGAAATATCTACCAACACTGTTTGTAAGAAGCGTTTTAATTAAAGTACATCAGTGGGACATATCTTAATCATTTGTAGCTATCTAATGAAATTAGGTCGGTGTTAAATAACTGTCCTGCTCAGGGGAATATAAGCTGGTATGGATATTATATGTATATTACAAAAACATTAAACTGGGTTTGGGAACAATTCTTTCTGACTATCATAGGAAAGAATTAGAGTAATCGAATGACATTTGACATGTAGCATTTAGTGCTATCTAAGTGCCCCATCAGAGAAATAATATGTTCGTCCAGCTTTTACCCTTGTACAGTCATGTAGCGTAACTCCCTTGTACAGTCATGTAGCGTAACTGTAATATACAAAATAACGAGTACGAAACAGCCAATAAAAGGATATAAACAGAAAAAAAAACAAACAATGAAAATTAAATGGGAATCATATCTACTAGTTATTTAACATTTGTTAGGTTATACCATATTAAGATTATTTAGATTGAATACAGAAAAATTTCTATTACGAGTTTTAGGGATTTCAAACGTATTTCAAATTTTAGAAATTTATTTGTTACTCGCGAGTATCGAAAAAACAGAAATATCAGAATCCGAACATAAACTTTAATTCATTTTTTCTTTCAAGTAAATCTTTCGTTTCATTCGTAATTAGTACCAATATTAGGTAAATTTTTACATAACGTTTATGGCTTATTCTATGATTCACATGAAAACTGTTTTAGTGATTCATCGCTGGTTCACATGAGCTTAATAATTTTCCTGGTGCATCTCATTATAGATTCGTACTATTATTGTAACTGTTATGGTTCATCTCTGACTACTTGTACGGTTTTTTATCTTCGTACTTGTATTAAACAATTGGAATTATATTTCCTTACTAGGTTCAAACTTTTTTTCTTTACTGTCTATCTCTCATTACTTGGTTCAAGTTTATATGAAATTTTATGTTTTATCTCTAACTGCTAGATTCATTATAACTTTACACCTCTTCTAGGTTCAATCTCGCTGAGGCCCGACGTTCGAATCCCCGTCACATTAAACATGCTAGCCCTTTCAGCCGTGGGGGTGCTATAATATGACAGTCAACCCCACTATTCGTTGGTGAAAGAGTAGCCCAAGAGTTGGCGGTGGGTTATGATTACTAGGCTGCCTTCTCTCTAGTCTTACACTGCTAAATTAGGGACGGCTAGCGCAGATAGCGCTCCTGTAGCTTTGCGCGAAATTTAAAACAAACAAACAACCTCGCTGATAATTTTTACAGCTTGTTTTAGACTACAAGGCTCAATTTCGTGCTATAATTTTTTACATCTCTTTTTAGACTATAAGGTTCAATATCATGTGGTAACGTTTACAGCGTGCCTTAAATTACAATGTCCAGTCTAGTGTGATAAACTTTATAGTTCGTCCAGACTATTAAATTGAATTTCGGTTGATACCTTTCACAGTTCCTCTCAGATTACTAAATTCAACCTTCATCTCCAACTGTTAAGTTCAGTCTCCAGATATATCTTGCAGTTTTTCTCAGTCTACAATGCTCAGGCTCGTGTGATAACCCTTATAGTTCCTTTCAGATTGCTAAGTTTAATCCTTTTTATTCTAGGGTCTTATTTGCTTCAAAACTATCATGTTCTATTACCAGCTCCATACTCGTAAAGATAGCTACTACGGTTCATTTCTGTGTGTACGCGTTTTTCTTATAGCAAAGCTACATCGGGCTATCTGCTGAGCCCACCGAGGGGAAGCGAACCCCTGATTTTAGCATTGTAAATCCGTGGACATACCGCTGTACTAGCGGGGAGCGTCCATCTCTGAAAGTGACTTTTATTACAGCTTGTATGGTTTATTTCTGACATTTGGGTATATTCCTATATCACAGAATTGCTTTTTATCTGTACTTATCTCGTTCGTTTTTACGTATTCACCAAGTTCTTACTTATAACACGAATTTAAAAGTTCATCTCTGGTAATATCATGTTTTTTTTTTCATTCAATATATTTCTGTGGATAGCCCCTTTACGTAAAATCTTTGTAGAACAAAATCAGTTAACCATTCATAGCAGAAGATATTCGTCCAACCATCTATTTAATCAAACAGTACTCTTTAAAAAACAGGAGACATATTCACTGAATATTTAAATATAAGCAGTGAGAGTTAATACAATTCAAAATGGCGATCTATATAAGTTAAAAAATTCTGACCTCATCTGTTATTAAATGAAACACGATTATGTATTTATGAACTAAAAGAAAGTGTAGAACATTCTTGGACTCCGTGTCTCCAGAACTCCTTCACATTTGGGTTCTGCGATTGGAGGAGAAATCCACGTGTTAGTCCGCCACAAACTAAAGAAGGTGTGAACATGAAAACTGCTGTCGTCAGGATCTAAATTTAACGTTTCGTTTGTCAAAATTAGGCTAAATAAAGAACGCTTTTTTGGGGGTTGTTCACCGGAACCGGAAAAACGAGAAAGATTCCAGATCACCTGGGGGACATTATACAGAACATCTACAGGAGGTATTTTACTGTCCAGCCCAAGATACCTAAAATTCTTTTTGTCGTATTACGATCAGTACTGTACAAACCTTTAAAATTGTGCTTTTCTACATTGTCACACAAATAAAATGTTACCTAGTGGGTTGAGGCCTTGTTCATGAAACAAATTATGTGTCGCAAAGGCATTTGAAATTTTGATCGCAAACAAATTTTAAAGAATCATTTAATGACAAGCATAAACAGTATTAATTAAAATAGTAACAATTATTACCAAAAGCCTAATTATTATATTATTCTAATGAAATCATACTCGAGATAACGATTGGATAGCACACATCTATATATGGTAGGCTAACTATTATAAAAATACCTTATCAAAGGCATAATATATTATTCAAAACGCAATATACATAGTTTAGATATGGATAATCTTGCGTTATGAAGCTGTAATGCCCTGTTAGTTAAAGTAAAAATTATCTGCATTGCAATTCCACAATCTAAGTAAAAGGTCACGCAGACGAAATTTAATATTTTTTAAATGTCTGTTTTTTTTTTAAATTTCGCACAAAGCTACACGAGGGCTATCCGCGCTAATCGTCCCTAATTTAGCAATGTAAGACTAGAGGGAAGGCAACTAGTCATCACCACACACCGCCAACTCTTGGGCTACTCTTTTACCAACGAATAGTGGGATTGACCGTCACATTATAACGTCCCCACGGCTGAAAGGGCGAGCACGTTTGGCGCGACGGGGATGCGAACTCGCGACCCTCAGATTACGAGTCGCACGCCTTAACACGCTTGGTCATGCCGGGCCTTTTTTAAATGTCAAATATACTAAATTTTGGTTTTGCTTGAAGTTAAGCACAAAGCTACATATTAGGCTGTCTGCGATTTGCTCACAACAGGTATCGAAACTCGATTTCTAGCGTTCTAAGTCTGCAGATATATCGCTGTTCCTTTGGGAGGCTACATACTAAGTAACCAAAGAAAGACCATCTATTTAGCATTATTCGTGTTGGAGATATCCTATGTATTAAGAAAAGTTTGATGAATATTTGTTCCAAAGTTTAAGAATAAATAACTATATGTTTTTATAATTGTCGCAAGTTAAATCAACCCCTTATTACTTTAATGAAAAGGGGAGTCATACATGTACGTTAGTTTGACATTTATTATCAGTCAGAGTAAAGTTAGGTCATTGTTATATCTAATGAAAAGGAATAAATATCCTTTTTTTATTCTGCATTTAGTCATGAGTCTCAGTTCTTGTTAAGTTTCATGATTGTTTGCTTGTTTTGAATTTCGCACAAACCTACTCGAAAGCTATCTGCACTAGCCGTCCCTAATTTAGCAGTGTAAGACTAGAGGGAAGGCAGCTAGTCATCACCACCAACCGCCAACTCTTGGGCTACTCTTTTACCAACGAATAGTGGGATTGACCGTTACATTATAACGCTCCCAAGGCTGAAAGGGCGAGCATGTTTGGTGCGATGAAGATTCGAACCCGCGACCCTCGGATTACGAGTCAAACGCCTTAACACACTTGGCCATGCCGGGCCTAAGTTTTATGAAAAGGGATAAATTCCGGTTATAAGTTCATTCCCCCCCCGAAAACAAAGTCGCTAAGAACATGTTACATTTTATGAAAGGGGAAGTTACAGTTGTTCACGAGTTTGACCTTATAAAGAAGTTTAAGCTCTTGTTAGGTTTCGTGAAATGAAAAATATGTCTTTCAATTTCATTTTAGTCATCACTCACGGAGAAAATCAAGTTATTGTTCTTGTAGTCTACGAAGGAAGCATAAAATATATCCTTGTCACGTTCTTGTTACTTTTAATGAAAATGAAAAACAAATTATTATTTTAGTTTTAAAAATAGCTACCAGTTAAAAAGAAAGTCAAGCTGTTGTTATGCATAGATTATATCAAAACTGTTTTAGAATCTCATCGTCAAGTCCGCTCATGCTCCATCTGATGACTTTTAATCTTGACGATAGCCTTGCAGCGTAGTTTTCACTGCAAAAGGCTTCGTCAGAAGCCTGTCATGCCCAAAGCACATCGTTTCCCCTTTCTTGCTTTCCATAAGCTATCTAGTTTACCAGGATGATGGTTTCTTGACGTGCCTTTCAACAGTCCTATCGTACAAAAGTCAAAAGCAGCTGCGTTAGACGGCTCGATCAGTATATATTCGTACAGAATAACATGAGCAGCTATTTCATTCTCCAACTAAGTCAAATATACGACCGTTAACCAGATATGTTGTGGAAGCAACTTGTGTACGTGTGGATTGTGACGCTTTTCCAGATGAAGATCCTAATTGATTATGTTGCTTACTGTTGCTAGGTGCACATGAATTGATTTTCTTACTGAGTTTTGTCATCGTGAATTATTGCTTGTCACAAAAGTCCTTACTTTACTTACCAAGGATGGGGTACTTATTTCAGGTTTCTTTCTGGATATTCGTGGTATCAAAATTTCATCCGTATTCCTTTGGTATCCAATGAGATGAATGAAAATGGATTTCCTGGTCTTGGAAATTATGAATTTCAATCTGAACAAATTTTTATGATCTGAGTTTATCAATATTTTGCATCCAAAAGAGCCTTTTCAACTCCTTCCTAAAACACGCCCTTTCAGCCGTGGGGTTGTTATAATGTGACGGTCAATCCCACTATTAGTTGGTAAAAGAGTAGCCTAAGAGTTGTCGGTGGGTGGTGTTGGGCTACTCTTTGCCTGTCACACCAAACATGACCGCGGCTGAAAGGGCAACCATGTTTGGTGTGACAGGGATTCAAACCTGCGACTCTTAGATTACGAGTCGAGTGCCCTAACTACCTGGCTATGCTGGGTTTTCGCACTAAAATTTCAAACGTTGTAGTCAAGTATGAAGACTGACAGTGATCATATAATTTTCACAATAAAATCCCAGTGTCAGAGTCCTGTAAGTTGGAAAAAAAATGTCGTGCTCTTCTTCGTAAATGGTGTTTCCTTAATAGTTTCACAGTAAGCTTCAGGGATTATAAAGTTAAAGTTTAGAGTTCAATTCCCATAACGTTCACAGTGTGGACAGTCCACTGTGTAACTTTGCGCCAAAAATGAAACAAAACTAAGGTGGTTTTTGGGTAATTGTAGGTTTAGTAACAATAAAGAAGGATTAAGAGAATCTTGACATTATCCTATTGTACAACCAACCTGGTGTTAGAGATACATATTGTATAATTAGCTAGAATACCCATCCTCTGGGCAGAAGTTATGTACTTTTATGATTAATCAAAGGTTATCTTAGGACATAAAAAGTTTTCCCCTTATATGTGACTGGAAAAAACGCTCATAAAAACTGAAAACTGCAAAATGTTAAATCGAAAATTTTCATGTATGTCTGCATGGACCCAACAAATCATTGTGCCAAATTTTATGAAGGATCCTGCACCTAAATAAATTTTTCCTTCAAATTTATAACAGAAGTTATGTTAGAATGTTGCAATAAACACTGAGAGACTCTACTAAAGTAACACAGGCCTACGATGGTTTTAGCATTCTGAAATTTGTACATGTTCTACAGTACATTTTGTACGCTGATTCTGAAAATTATATCCATTTTTCTCAGTCACGTACAGCTTTTTTCCCAAAATTTCGTGAAATTGGGTCACATTTTATTATGTCTAAAATCTTGACAAACAGGAACTATAGGTTTTACAGCCACGGTAGCGCAGTAGGCAGCGCGTCAGTCTCATAATCTAAAGGCCGTAAGTTCGTGCCTCACGCGGGGCATATAACTTGGCTCGGCATGGTCAAGCATATTATGGAGGGTGACTCGTAATCTGAGGGTCGCGGGTTCGCATCCCCGTCGCGCCAAACATGCTCGCCCTTTCAGCCGTGGGGGCGTTATAATGTACGGTCAATCCCACTATTCGTTGGTAAAAGAGTAGCCCAAGAGTTGCCGGTGGGTGGTGATGACTAGCTGCCTTACACTACTAAATTAGGGACGGCTAACATAGATAGCTCTCGAGTATCTTTGTGCGAAATTCAAAAACAAACAAACAAACTATAGGTTTCTCTAGACCAATCGCGACGTGAGAGTCTCATTGATCGTTCTAAAACCCAAACATAATAATAAATGTTAATTGTGGTGAACGAAATAATAATTTGCTATAAGTAAGAGTTCTTATTTTCTTTCCGATTTGTAAAAAAAATATTACGTGATAGAGAGAGAAAAAAATTACTTTCGAAATGTGCGTAGCTGAATCATGGAAAATCCGTTTTTAAAATCAAAACAACGTTTATAAAGATTAAATTCGCAGGTCTTTGTAATTTACTGAAATGAATTTTCTCTCAATTAATTTGACACTTTTATGTCCAGAATTATTTGGGCCCGGTATGGCCAGGTGATTAGGGCCCTCGAATCGTAATCTGAAGGTCCCAGATTCGATACCCCGTCACACCAAACATGCCCGCCCTTTCAGCTGTGGGGGCGTTATAATGTGACAGTCAATCCCACTATTCATTGGTAAAAGAGTAGCCCAAGAGTTGGCGGTTGATGGTGATGACTAACTGCCTTCCCTCTAGTCTTACACTGCCAAATTAGGGACGGCTAGCGCAGGCAGCCCTCATGTAGCTTTACGCGAAATCCAAAATAAACCAAACCGAAATTATTTAGGTGAATCATTTATATCTTCTGCTCGTTTTATTATCTCACACTCCATACCTTTCTAGTATTTTTTGTTTTTGCCTTAAATCTTTAATAATACTAATAAGAACATGTTGATTTTTGTTCGTTAATTCCTAAGCATAAAAAGATCCACACAATGAAATACTTGTGCACTGCCGACCGCAGGTATCGAAATCCATAGGGTTGCGTTTAAATTTTTAGACTGATCGTTGAGCTAACGAGAGGGGGGGGGACATGGCGGGAGTTTAAGCTTTCAAAAACAAAAGAAACAAAAAATATTAATATTGGGCTAATGTTTAGTGAGGAACCTACTAAGCTGAAAAATTAATTCGAAAATACAATACCAGCTTTTACAGAAGTCAAGTTCCGATTTAGTAATTACAATGTTTCGATCCATACTATCGCGTCATTATGTTTGTTTGTTTGTTTTGGAATTTCGCACAAAGCTACTCGAGGGCTATCTGTGCCAGCTGTCCCTAATTTAGCAGTGTAAGACTAGAGGGAAGGCAGCTAGTCATCACCACCCACCGCCAACTCTTGGGCTACTCTTTTACCAACGAATAGTGGGATTGACCGTTACATTATAACGCCCCCACGGCTGGGAGGGCGAGCATGTTTGGCGCGACGCGGGCGCGAACCCGCGACCCTCGGATTACGAATCGCACGCCTTACGCGCTTGGCCATGCCAGGCCTGCACGTCTTTATAAAACTACATTTAAAAGAATTATACTTTTGAACATAACGCTCAGCTAGGGAGCCCTCCGCTAGTACAGCGGTAAGTCTAGGTATTTACACCCTGAAATCAGCACTTCGATTCCCCGCGGTAGAGTTAGGAAATAGCTTCATGTGGCTTTGCTATAAGAAAAATACCTACCTCCTCATAACCTGGAATTACGGGTCAAAACGTCGTAATTTTTAAATTGAGAGTTTTTGTAAAAACTGTTTCTCTTCCTGCCTGTAACTTTGTGTTACGTGTAGTGCCCTCTAGTGGTATCACATATAACTTGTAGGGTAGTTTCATTATCTTACTTAAACGCTACTAATTTTGGTTAAGTGAACTATTTTCGTACATTTTTATATGGTAGAAAACAAATATTTACTACTAATAAAGATGGTTAATGTCAAAAATAATTGGAAATTACTTTAACAAAAATTAATGATGAACTTTAGATTTTGTTTAAAGAAATTAATTTTTTCACTCTTTACCTTGCTTCATGACAACTCATTTTTTTAAAAACAAACAAACCTATTAATATAAATTTGTTAAAGTGGGTGTGTAGTTTAAGCTTTAGCGATTAATTTTAAAATGTTTTACTAATAGTCTGTAACCATGAGCATTAGTACACCAATCTTATGACTTAATAAACGTGACTGGGAGTCACGTAAGTTCCAAGGAGAAAAAAACAACATGAATTGTATTGAACAGTTGTTTACGTAAGGAAACATATCGTTCCTTTAGCCTACTTAGGATTCTTTATCTCTTAACAGGAAGGTGGATACATAATTGTTTTTCCAACAATATCTAATAAATTTTTATCGTAAATGATCTATTTTACAATAATAAGAAAAGCAATAAAATTAATCTTTTTTTTTTATTACTAGTGTGTAGAAAGATACATAGTCTCACAGAAAACAGTTCAAGGCACTAAAGATACATGAGAATTTCGTCATGTAATATTCTCAGATTGTTTCAAGTTATCTGTTTTTAACGTGCTGTTCGTTACGTGAGACGTAAACAGAAATGTGGCTAGATATGATACTAACGATATACAAGCAATTAGTAACAAAATTTGATGTTATGTATCTTTTATTTTTAACCGCTCTAACACTACCTGTTCCCAAAATTAGAACAAGATTATAGTTTGTTTTCGTCTAATCGCGAACTGTTACTCAGAAGAACAGGGAGAATAAACGTCAGTACTGTACTCCACTATCAGTACTGTACTCTACTATCAGTACTGTACTCCACTATCAGTACTGTACTCTACTATCAGTACTGTGCTTTACTATCAGTACTGTACTCTACTATCAGTACTGTGCTTTACTATCAGTACTGTACTCTACTATCAGTACTGTACTCCAATATCAGTACTGTACTCTAGTATCAGTACTCTAGTCTACTATCAGTACTGTACTCCACTATCAGCACTGTACTCCACTATCAGTACTGCACTCTACTATCAGTACTGCACTCCACTATCAGTACTGAACTCTACTATCAGTACTGTACTCCACTATCAGTACTGTACTCTACTATCAGTACTGTACTCCACTATCAGTACTGTGCTTTACTATCAGTACTGTACTCTACTATCAGTACTGTACTCCAATATCAGTACTGTACTCTAGTATCAGTACTCTACTCTACTATCAGTACTGTACTCCACTATCAGTACTGCACTCTACTATCAGTACTGCACTCCACTATCAGTACTGAACTCTACTATCAGTACTGTACTCTACTATCAGTACTGTGCTCTACTATCAGTACTGTGCTCTACTATCAGTACTGTACTCTGCTATCAGTACTGTATTCTACTACCAGTACTGTGCTGTACTATTAGTAATGTGCTCCACTATCAGTATTGTGCTTTACTATCAGTACTGTACTCTGCTATCAGTACTGCACTCCACTATCAGTACTGCACTCCACTATCAGTACTGCACTCCACTATCAGTACTGAACTCTACTATCAGTACTGTACTCTACTATCAGTACTGTACTCTACTATCAGTACTGTACTCTGCTATCAGTACTGCACTCCACTATCAGTACTGAACTCCACTATCAGTACTGTACTCTGCTATCAGTACTGTACTCTACTATCAGTACTGTGCTCTACTATCAGTACTGTACTCTGCTATCAGTACTGTACTCTACTACCAGTACTGTGCTGTACTATTAGTAATGTGCTCCACTATCAGTATTGTGCTTTACTATCAGTACTGTACTCTGATATCAGTACTGTACTCTACTATTAGTACTGTGCTCTACTAATCACATTTCAGAACATGACGTAACTTATTATAGATTTACCGTGAAGAATATATGTAAAGAATTTGAAAAAAACTATTTGAAGATACAACAACAAATAGAAAAAGTTAGGTGGATTTTAATTTGAATTAATCTACAATTATTACACTTATTAAACTTCGAAAGGTATTGACGCTGTGTTATTTCCTTTATGTAAAATAGATAAGCCTAGCTCACCTTTCGTTTGTTTTAACGATACTGCCATGTTTTACTTGTTTTTTATTTTCGCCCATTCACCGCCAACTTTTTGGCTACTTTTTACCAACGAATAGTAGGATTGACCGTCAAATTATAACTCCCCCACAGCTAAATGAGCAAGTATATTTGGTGTTATGGGGATTAGAACCCGCGATCTTTCGATTACGAGTCTAGTGCCTCTAACCACCTGGCTTTAAACATGAGTTAAATAATCTGCCTGAGTGTTCTGTCTCCCGTTTGAAAAGCTTTCTAGATAGATGAAGCTCGACATTCACTTTTGAAATGACAGGATAGCAGGTATGAATAACGTTGATGTTAAATTTTATTTCTCAAGCTTTTTATTTCCTAATAATTTCAAAACGTGACGTAACTTAAATCATAAAATTGTATATTTACTGTATGTTATTACTGAGATTTATTTGTTTATTTATTTGTAATTAAGCACAAAGCTACACAATGGGTTATCTGTGCTCTGCCTACCACGGATGTTGAAACTCGGTTTTTAGCGGTGTGAGCCCCCAGACAGACCGCTGAGCCACTGGGGGCTATTAGGGAGAGGTTCTTGGTATTACTGAAATGCTCAACCATTACTTTTTGTGGTGGCGGTAAAGTAGCTCAGAACTTTGGCCCTGAGTGAAAGAAACCAAGAGTGCAACACAATCTACCTTTTAAAGTCCATTCAATAATTTTAATTGACAGGTTAACTTAAACTTTTCCCATCACTAAGGACAAGTACTTTTACTTTTAACTTGTAAGAATAAAGCTAATTTACACTACAATTTCCGATATTTGATAGCGATATAGCGAGCCAGAAATATGATTGGATAACAGCTCACCTGTATACATAACAGTATTTGACTAATCATTTAGTAACATTTCTGTTTGTTCTAACATGCGTAACAAATTTGGAAATAGTGTGTAATAATAATTAATGTATTTCAAGTTTTTATTTCTTATTCAATGCTTTGGAAATATAACTAATAACTAGTAATACCTGAACGAACAGTAGAGTGTTCAGACTTCTGTATAAGTTTACAACATGTGCATATATGGAGCATCAGGCAGAAGGCAGTACTGTCTATGTCGGGATGGCTCGGTTTGTTCATCGAAATGGTATTTTAAATATCTCCTCAATAGGTCACCAGGACTTTACAACTCTATACAGTGTTTCTTTTTATAACAAATTATGTAATGCCTAAGTCACAAGTTTTGGGAATGCATGTAAGTACTATAGGAAAAAAACAACTTTGTATTTATTATTTTTCTATCTTGTTTCTTTATAACATTAATTTAGTGTCAACCAATTTCACTGAGGTGACACAGTTTCAAACGGAGTATCCTCTTTTATAAGTATTATTAATAATTAGTAATAAATAAAAATAATCATAATTCTAGTATAAACGACGTTCTTGAAGCTAGCTTTCTTACATAAATATAGTATTCCTTTAAAACACTTAATTTGTCGTTGTTTTTGTTATTAAGCACAAAGTTACACAATGGGCTATTATTGCTCTGCCCATCACAGGTATCGAAACCCGGTTTTTAGCAGTATAAACCGGTAGACATACCGCTGTGTCACTGAGAAGCAAAAGATTGAGGACAGGGTGAAACAGGAATTATCAGTCAATAATAAACAGTAAATATTATGGTTAGAACCTCATTGTATTTAGAACTTAGTTGTAGAAATAGATAAACAGTAAATATTATGGTTAGAACCTCATTGTATTTAGAGCTTAGTTGTAGATACAAACTTTCAATGTCTATTATTAAAACACTACATTAAAAAACAAGTAAAGAAAAACATTTGAATAAAGGAAGTAAACGTACGAATGGCTGACATCAGTCATTCATAAACAATACAAACAAGATAATAGAGACAACACTTGCATCATTCTGTTCTTATAGCACAAGCAAGAATTATTATATACCAATACGTATATATATAACTATTCAATTACAATTAAGTTTAACTTATCCTATTTTTGTCAGTTCCTATTCTGCTACACTGTGTACCTGCACTACTATGGAAGGATGATGCAAGTGCCATCTTTACTATCTTCTTTGCACTGTTTATGAAGGAGTGATATCAGCCATCCCTACATTTTTTGCCTGTTTTGAAAAGTTGTTTCTTTACTTGTATCAAAAGTATTTAGTGCGTCTCATGTATTATATTCTTCTCACAGATGAGATGGTATTTGTAAATATTTTCATAAAACTAAACTCGTTCTGTTACATATGATTGTATGTAATTTTCGTTATTACAATGTTACAATAATTTTATATTGTTGTAACAGTAATTACGTGCAAGTATAATTTAACGTGTAATAATTAAAGAAGTACAACTGAGTGTCCGTTAATTACACAGTGAAGTATTTGTTTGTTTTGAATTTCGCGCAAAGCTACACAAGGGTTATCTATGCTAGCCGTCCCTAATTTAGCGGTGTAAGACTAGCTCTTGAGCTACTCGTTTACCAACGAATAGTAGGATTGACCGTCACATTATAACGCCCCCACGGCTGAAATGGCGAGTATGTTTGGTACGACGAGAATTCGAACCCACGACCCTCAGATTACGAGTCGAATGCCTTAACCCACCTGGCTATGCCGGACCTTGACACACAGTGAAGTAACTTGGCACCAATTGGTTCTGAAGTAATATTGTAAAAGTTTATATAGTACAGATGTGTATTAACGTCTAGTTCACATGTAGTAATATTTTAACATATAGTTAAAAAATAAATCACTATGTATGCTTGTTTTCTTTATATACAATAAAACTTAAGTCATCATGCAACAAATCAGCCATTTTACGAGGAGTATCCTAGTAAAATGATTGGGCAAGCCTTTCCAAGTTTAGCTAAAGACTCTCCTTTCCTCCAAACATTGTCCCGGAATTTTATTCTATATACTCCATTCTGGTGCGACAATCTGTTTGAATCTGTTGGACAAGACAGCTACCAATGCTTGATAGTTGTTAAAGTTCTCAGTTGGAAAGCTGCTTAACGTTGTAAAAGTTGGTCCTTTTAAACAGGCAGACGGTGTATGGTTTACTATTTACTTTTCTACCTATTTACTCTGAAAATGACTTTGAAATGACTCTTTAATGAACCCCATGGTGTCTTCTATCATAGCTTATTGGTTTCTCAATTGATCGATGCTAAATTGGCCAGCGAAATTCTTGAATGGATTTGATAGTGCCATGTCTGGAGTAGTCCAGAAAGGTCCATTACTAACAGATTTTGCAGAAGTAGAAGTAATGAATGTAAACAAAATAAATTATCATATTCCATATTTTCTAACAAATGATGTTCCAGTCCGGAACTCCTGACTTAGTCTATGGCTGGTTTAATATTCGCATTTAATGATTCGTTTTCCATATGATTTATTGCGTTCTTTACTATCTCAATGTTTCTCCTTTTTACTTTGTTAATGTATTTCTTTTCTTCGTCAGTGTTCTCGTATGTTTGAAACGATGCTTCCATATCACACCTGCCTAATGCGATATACTTATTATAATTTTACCTTCAAAAACATCTTTCATTCCTTTTAAATACTAAAATGAATGGTAATGCAATTACCACAATCCTTCACAATGATATTTCAGTTCACTTAAACGGTATGAGGTTTCAAACCCTCAGTTTAAAACGCAAATACTCTTAATGTTCTCAGCGTGGATCATAGATTGTGAATAAGGACAACTTTCATTTTTTATTAATAATAGCTATCCATTATTTGGGTATGCAAGGCTTCTCTATGCAATTAATAATACACTATTTTTGTCGCCTCGGTGGGACAGTGGTAAATTTACAAACTTACAACACTAAATCCCGGGTATGATTCCTCGCAATGGAAATATGGCTTTGCTTTAAAAAAACAATCATGGTCGCTATCTCTCGAAGGTAAATGAAAGTTTGATATAAAAACGTGGACAAATATTTGAGAGAAGATAATTTGAGGTTGTCCACACCAGGTGTAAATAACGCACAACTTTTTCTTGGTAGATTTAAAAAGTAAGATTGATTGAAAATACAACAGAACAATACAAGGTGAAAAATACACAAAAGAAATAACGTAAAACTAAAAAAAAGTCATAAAACAAATAAAAAACAGCTTTAAATGTGTACATATTTTTATGGTAGATGCCTAAATTTAAGGGTGTTGCTTGATATATTCTATATATATTCAACATTCAAAATATTTGTGCTTTGTTCCTAGTCAAGCTGAAAGCTATACAATGGGCTACCTGTGCTGTGTAGTGCTATAGTGAGGAGTTGCAGAATGACAGTACTTGGCGCTGATTTTACAACAAAAGTAGCTCCTGTACAGTTTAAACTAGGGAACCAAGGGGCATGAACCTCAGAAACTTAATATAATAATACAATTCACAGTTACTATATAAGTCAAATACCTAAAAGTGTGTGTGTGGGGTTAATACAGAACACCCGTTTCCAACGCCTCTAATATGCCCATCACGGGTATCGAAACTCGGTTTTTAGCGTACAAGTACGGAGACCTGCCGCTGAGCCATTGATGACAATTACCATATTTCCTGGCATCGAGAACGTCCCTCCCCTCCAAATAAGTCTCAAAAGTTTGGTTTGCGTCTTCCAGGCTAAAGGTTACGTTGGTCATAGGCCCCTTTATATGACTGAGAATGAAATGTATAAACCACTCAGTATTAAAGAACAAATAAATAAACAAGTTCATATGGTGCTCTAACATCGGTACTCTTTTTAACTCCTCAGGCTTAGAATAACGTTATTACTGGTAATAATACAAATATTCCAGTGGTAATATAGGGTTTACACTTTCAAAGGTAAATATGATAGGTATATATCTCACAAAAAACGAAAAGTGGGCAAGAGAATTTATGTACCGTAAGTCACTAAACAATCCACGAAACATCTTGGGCCCGGCATGGCCAGGTGGGAAAAGGCGTGCGACTCGTAATCTGAGGGTCGCGGGTTCGCATCCCCGTCGCGTCAAACATGCTCGCTCTTTCAGCCGTGGGGGCGTTATAATGTGACGGTCAATCCCACTATTCGTTGGTAAAAGAGTAGCCCAAGCGTTGGCGGTGGGTGGTGATGACTAGCTGCCTTCCCTCTAGTCTTACATTGCGAAATTAGGGACGGCTATTTCAGATAGCCCTCGAGTAGCTTTGCGCGAAATTCAAAAACAAACAAACGAAACATCTTGGTAAGAATGGTGGAAGTTCTGCAACCTTATTCTTATGTTGGCCCGGGATGGCCAAGCACGTTAAGGCGTGCGACTCGTAATCCGAGGGTCGCGGGTTTGCATCCCCGTCGCGCCAAACATGCTTGCCCTTTCAGCCGTGGGGGCGTTATAATGTGACGGTCAATCCCACTATTCGTTGGTAAAAGAGTAGCCCAAGAGTTGGCGGTGGGTGGTGATGACTAGCTGCCTTCCCTCTAGTCTTACACTGCAAAATTAGGGACGGCTAGCACAGATAGCCCTCGAGTAGCTTTGTGCAAAATTCCAAAACAAACAAACAAACCATATTCTTATGTTTATCTTTTTTTTTTTTCTTTCAAAATTTGGCTAAACAAAATAAGGGTGCGCCTTCGACAGCGGTAAGTACGGTAGTTCAGATACAAACTGAAGTATCTTGTAATTTTTATATAGTTCATTATGAATTGCCAAAGGAGTACAATTGCTTGTTTGAAGAAAAAAGCTATCAATGGGCTATCACGACTGAGCCCACCATTGGTATTCAACTCCGAATTTTAGATAAGCTCCCGAGAAGTTCACCAGAAGTTTAGCTCTCTCAAACGGTAATAGTGATAACAATTTCTTCGGGACACTGCTAAAGATGTTTAATTTCTAAAAATCAGATTTAAGAAACGTGTGTGATCTTAAAGTTTACAAATGTTAACAATTATGCCATTAGATTAGTAGGAAATATGGGAAGTGTGTCTTAGACAGAATTTATCAGCAAAACTGCTGATCCACAAGCGTTGCAACATTTTCTTGTAAATAAAAGAAAAGAACCAAAATTATGAGTCTTTCCACCAAATACGATTGTATTTTAAAGTCGAAATCATCGTATATTTAATGAAAACACAACAAAACCGAAAGCCACAGTAAACAATTTTTCACGTAATTTTCATATGACCTTTTTTTTTGCAAATACTGCAACAGTATATTGGCATGAACGACTCATTGTTGAGATTCGAAATAATTATTTTACCACACAGTAATCTCATACCAAAAATAAGCACAACGAACTTACATATTCAATCAAAGTTAATTTCACATAACAAGACATTTTCGAACATTTATTTTATACAGACACGTATATACACTATATACGTCTCTGATATTTTATATTACAAAATGTCATCTGCATTAAGTAAACTTAAACATGTTTTAGGGCTATAGTTTTCGTAACCGACATTATTTTCAAACTTCCTTAAAATCACGGACGGCTAGTTCAGATAGCTTTACGCGAAATTCAAAAACAAACAAACGAAACATCTTGGTAATTCGAAATATCGAATTTTTAAAAACCTCTTAAACTTCTTTTGTACAGCAGGTTAAAAATTTAATAATACAATAGATATTTGGTAATCGTAATGAGTTATTTTTACTTAAAACCATTTCTCTTAAGAACACATTTTTTTTTTATTTCTTATAACTTTACAAGTGTACATGAGACACTGAAAAACAACCTTAAAATAACTGTTATTTAGTAATCTTTCTGTAGTTATAATGCATATTTTATTCACAATAATATGTTATTTTATTGTAAAAAAAAAAATCATAGTATAATAGAAAATAATAATTAAGTGTCAACTTTCTTTATTGCATGCTATTATTCTGTTGTTAAGTAACTTTTAAATGTAAAATATTAATCTCTTTCAAAATCACACGTGCTCGTTTTTGTAACTCATTAATATAATACACGATGACGCTATCGTCTGGTTTGAGTTTTCCTTTCTGTAGAAAATACGTAAATATATAATATTTTATAAAGACAAACAAAATTGTCAGATATGACATTTTAAAACGCAATAAACTGTAATGTTACACTTCTTAATGTATGTCACACAATTTTTTTCTCAAAATCATTTTGTTTTTTGTGTGCTTGAATTTCCTGTATGATTGCAGAACAAGCGTAAAACTAATGGAGATATTAAGGGTACATGAATAATACATATTTTTACGTTAAGACTAGAATTTGATTTTGAAAATATCTACGCCTAAGGTTATTTCCTGAACTTTTAGGCCAAATTTACTTTAAAAACACTTTCATTCCTCTAAGATACAGACTTTAAATAAAGTACACGAAAATATTTATAGTTTGCAAAATAAAAATTCGGATTTGAAACTTGAATAGGTAAAAACAATTAAAATATTTTTATAATTGTGTGACGAGATGTAACGAAACTCAAAACACAGCTTTGATTTGCGAGAGGTAGAAAAATGATATCAACCACAACAGTTTTATTTTGCTAGTAAATTGTTTAGTTGTACTTTGAATTCCCAACTAAAACTTGTTTGCTCTATAAGTTAGAAAACACGGATAGTTTATTCAGGAAAATATTTAAAGTTCAGCCAATGTATGTATTTAACAAATACTAGAAACTAATACCTCAATATGGTCTTCAGTTTTCAATACATCTACATATTTTTTACTACATACAGATAAGAACATGAGTAAACACAATAGAAACTGTATAATGTAACTTCAGAACTAATACTGCTTGTATGCAAACAAATAAAAACTTCTCTTGTTCATACAAGTGTTCAAGAAATTGTTCTAACATTTACAGTTACAATGAATTGTGTGTTTTTAAGCTGGAGTCAAATAATTGTTCAATAAGAATTATACTTGCTATTTAATATATTTCTAAAAATTTTACCGTAGGAAAAAATTTGCATCTTTAAATACAATATTATGTTGATTCCATTCAAAATATTCAAAAGGGAGAGATTTATTCCATCACATACTTACTTAGAAAGGAATTAATTCTTTTCGTTGATTTTTTCATGAAAAGCATTTTAAATTAATCGTTATATATTATTTTTCTTAATGAAACTATTAAGCCTATCCATAAGAAGAAAACAAACGTATCTGAAACACCTTTTCTTCTTATTTTATCAAAGGAAGTAATTATTTTAAATAAAGTTTCTTCACTTCTCCAGTAAAATTCTGAAAGGTTTATTCAATGTTATGTACGTAAAAATACTAAACAAGTTGATGAAAACTATATTAGAATGAAAATAAAACCTGTTGTCAAACATTTACTCTTAGTTTTTGAATTTTGTTTTGAATCTAGTTTGCTTGTACTCCAGAATTATGTCACTTCACTCAAGTGAATTTTTTATCTTAGGAAAGGTACTTCATCTATTAATGTTCTTTCCATTAAGACAATTATCTTATATAATTCATACAACGGCATTAGTTTAAAGGGATGGGTGAAAAGCTGAGGAAAATTTTCATGTGAAACATCATGGAAAACATCTTAGGATTCTTCCTCACAATTCTGTAATAAAAACTTTACTAACCAAATATAATGGGCCAATAGGTGCTACAGCTGTATCTCTAATAACAGGTATGGGTGTGAGAAAGCTTAGATAACGCAATACACTAAAATGGAAGCCTGTACTTGAAATAATGTTACAATATTATGTAACACTGGAAAACTGAAATTACGTGCTTTGGTATTACACTCATAAACACAAATTTTATTGTGTTTTGAGATACCATAGTACTGTGATAATTCAATAACAAAGCATTTACAGTCATCAGTTGACAAAGACAACTTGGTAATTTTTTAAAGAATGTTTTGTTATGTTATTGACTAAAACACTCTTTAATAGAAATCTCAATAATCAACTCTGTGCAAGGATAAAATAAATATGTACATGTATATATTTATTGCAATATCACCAGCATCATGCCAGAGATAAATTATTTATTAATATTGAAATTTTGTATTATTTTAAACTAATAACGAACAAAATTACTTAATTTATTATCAAAAACAAGACATTAAAACTTATTATTAGTCACTGGTACTGTGTTTATTTTCATAGTGTTGTTGTGGTATCACAGGCGATTTTATTCAGTTACTTTGTCAGCAACACAAATTCGAAGAAATCAGATAACAAACAAAACTGTTACTAAAAATCCAAATAAAAATTTCACAAAAGAAAATGAGCAAAAAAGGTACTTCCTGAACATCACTTTGGAGAAAAAGTTTTAAAATTGGAGTTTCTTATTTTATCTAGACAGCTCTTCTTTCTATATTCTAATAGCAGTTTTCTAACAATGTATTAATCTTCAAAGAGAATCAATCAAAAGACTGATGTTTCTATCTAAAAACAAGCACTAACACAAATTCTGAACATTCCTAATTCAACTATCTGTAAGAAGCCCAAACATTAATTGAAACTAGTTGTGTTTTCGTCTAACACCATAAACTTGTACATTGTTATAAACAGTAAATTATTTAGGCTAATAAGTTATGTTGAAAATAAAACCTACGTATGAAATGTTTAAATTCAATAATTGGGGAATGAAATGGAGTTGCAAATACTGTCACAAAATTAAGCACAAAACATTGCTTGGTACAAAAAAAATTTACAAGAGTTTTTATACACAACATACTTAACATTTCAGCATTATTTTGCTGAGTATTATTTATTCTACACTAGAGACAAAAGACTAGATTGTATAGGTTTTTCTTTCTGTTGGGTATTGAACATCTTGTGACAACTTCTTCTGAGGTCACTACAGCAGTTCTGAGCTTACAGCCACAATGTGAGAGTAAACAGTAATTAATTGTAATCTCTCATGCACCTGAGTTCACTTTGTACATAAAGTCATAAACAGCTATAAAGTATCACAAAGATTCACTTTCTTTCAATCTAACAGTATATGTGTGTGTATATATATATATATATATATAAATTTGTTAGGTTTCTCATTTAGTAGATGTTCCTTCCTCCATCTCTTCTTCTTCTGGCTCTTCCAGAGTTATTTGAAACTTTATTTTATCTGATGACTTTGGAAACTTTGGTGGTTGATTAGAACTGTTATCAATACAATCTCCAGCTGATCGTTGGTCAAGATTAAGATCAGGAGTACTGGTAGTGGGGCTGGCAGGGATCATATTCTGATACCAGTCTCTGTTCTCTTCTAGTGTATCCAAGATCTCCTGTGCATCAGGATGGACAAGATCAGCCCAAGTTTCCCACAGTGGATGAACAATGTAATCAATAAACCCAACCTGTAAGACCAAAATTGAACTAGAATGAAAACTTATTTTAATAACATTATACAATATTAAGATCTAAGTCCTTCAAATAAAATTACTGACCTTAAAAAAACAACAACTTCCCAGCTATACTGTTTCTGGTTGGTTTGTGAAGTGGGGAGTGGATCAATTGTTATGTTTGCAAGATATATCTGGAAGAATTCTTATTGTTTCCATTAAAGCTAGGTACTTTAATTGTTTACCTATGAACAGGAATTACATCAATTACGCGACATAAGCTAAATAATAAATCAAAGTGCAATTAAACTAATTAATTAAAATTAGTGTTTTGGATTTCTACTGTATAGTATGAAATACTATGTATTTCTACTGTATTTTTACTTAAATATTGAAGTAATTTTTGAATGTTGCTACCAAGCTTGATCATTCTGTATTTGTTACGAGAAAATCTACCAAGGCTATCTGCTCTTGTCACAAACTATAGGGAAGGCAGCTGACTGGCAGCACCCTCTGCTAGCCAGTCTTTTTTGTTGTTGTTGGTAGCAATGAACTGCTGACTACAGGGAAAGCTTCGAGTTGGTAGCACCCATCATGAATATTTTTTTTCTTTTTACTTGGTTTAAGAAACACTTTACTAATCAGCTAATCAAATGTAATTAATTATTGGGACCATCAATTAAACAATTAGCAAATACAGCTAACTGTCCAGCTATAGTTTCAAGTACAACTATATTTTCTCTCTTATAGATAATGAAATTTTTATGTTTCACACAATATAGTTTGTTTAATTCCTTGGTATGTGACAAGATTACAGTTTTATTGATTTCTAACACTTCTAAAGATCAATATTAGACATAATTCATATTATTTTTTCACCTCACACAGACTCCACCTTAAAAGAAACACAAAACACTAAAATATTTCACACTGCCTTTTTGATAACAGTTAGTGAGAGTCCTTTTATCTTTTAGTGATTATAATATTATGTATTTACATGCAAAATGACAAGAAAAATATTACCAGTAAGTTGTGAGTGAACATTCAACACATTTGAAAGATTAATACCATGAGTAAATAGCCAAAGCCTGAAGAGAAAAGAATGCAACATTCAATGGGACTTTGTGGTATGCTATTTTACACTGAGCATTTACTTCTATATAACACTGTGGGAAACAAATTCTTTTATTAGGAGTCTGTAAATGAGTGTAATTCCAAGCATGTAAATAGTTGATGCTTACCTGGGATTTTTCAACAGTTGCATTGTGCCTGTCACACATAGGACTGATGTCCAGGCCTTGTGCACGTTCTTTGTCACCCTGCTGATAGAACTCTTCCATAAGTAGGTCCACCCACTTCCTGTACATCTCCAGTGGTTTCGTTGGACTGCTGAGGTCAGAGCAGTGAATCATGTTCTGAAGGACCTGCATAGTTACAATAGAAAGCAATCATTTACTATAAAAGTCAAAGGTTTCTTACTGAACAATGTTTTTGAATCATGGAGTTTAAAAATAGGTACTTTGTTGTAGAAAAAAAAAAGGTGTTAACTGCCACATTACAAATGTACTAAACAGTAATTTTTGAACCTAGATATGCCTACTAGAAAACAAGGTATGTGTACATGCATCTTGAATTATATTTGTGTTTGTTAAAAGTATGCAACACCTTTATTCCATAAACTGCAAACCTGTTTAGAGAAACTTACAATGCCGTTATTGTACCATAGGCCCTGAAATCATGTTTATAACTGTATGACACCTTTTAAAATTAAGCTAAAGTTTTGGTTTGGTTTGTTTTAAATTTCGTGCAAAACTACTCGAGGGCTGTTTGCACTAGCTGTCCCTAATTTAGCAGTGTAAGACCAGAGAGAAGGCAGCTAGTCATCACCACTCCCCACCAACTTTTGGGCTACTCTTTTACCAACGAATAGTGGGATTGACCGTCACATTATAATGCCCCCACAGCTGAAAAGACTAAGCTAAAGGTCAAAATAATAGTATAACATTAGTTTTTTATATCAAGATCTTGTATTATCAGTAAAAAGAAGAAAGAGCATGCAATATTCTAACCAAACAACACTCTAAAATTGAAATATTAGATTATTGTCATATCAAGTACCATAATAACACACAGGCCACTCTGGCCTGGTCCCTGGCCATACACGGAATCTTTCAGTCACCCAAATAGACAAAAATTATGATTGGTAAAACAAGCAGAATAGAGGCCAGAATGAGTTATTGTTTCTAAATATTATCTGGGCCACTAAACCTTAATCCAGCCCTGCTCATAACACTCTCTACAAGGTTTATATTTATACTCATTACTTTAATGTAATGGTGGTGACTTTTTTGTGAAAACTAAAACCCTAAGAATAGCAAAGAAGAATTAACCTACTTGGATCCTTTCTGTGTAGTTGTTGAGAAGCACTACCCCTGTTCCAGAAACTTTCTTTGTTTCGACCATAGTTTTTAAATCAGCAAGTAGGCTCATATGCTTGGACATATCAGTAGCAAGAACCTGCAGAGTTCAAACCCATAAGCATTACTAATAAAAATTATAATTACCTAAAAAAGACCAAAAAAGAAACAACACAGTATAATTATGGTATAAAACATCTATTTGCCCATCTCGCTTATGATGCTCTGTATTAAAGAGTCCCAGAACTTTGCTATGAAAACAAAATGTTTTTTTGAAATCTTTCCATTGTATCTTTATGAATATTATGCTGTAGATATCAAATGTTGAAGTCCTAGGACATATTTCAGTAATCTCAACAGTATTAACAGAATTGTAATATCAAATACTTATATATTACTATGTAGCTTACCATGTCTATTGAAATCTTCCTAATTGTCTGTCGTTGCTTCTTGTTAAGGCTCTCAAAAATGTTACAATTTTCATCTTGTAACAGTTTAAAAGCAACAGCTAAGGAGTGGTTCTCCAAGACAGATTCATCATTGTACATTATTGCCAGTTCAGACACTGGATAAAAAACATAAGTAAAGTAATAGCATGTTAGTAAGTGTTCAGATTTTTAAAATTAATTAATGGCTTCAGTTTCACTGTAGGTTACTGGAAAAAGATATTTGATATATCTTTGTAACATAAAGTTAGTGTTTACAGTTGTTTTTTTTTATCGCAAGATATTACAAAAGTGTTACAAGCCATAAATGTAATTTATAATTATTTTTATATTAATATGAATTATTAGTTTATAACTGATAATACACAGTTAATGAATAAAAACACTAATACTTTTTCAACATTTCAACTTAACTTTAGCAAAATAAATTTAACATAAAAATAACTTACCATAAATAATCGTTTTTAATCTGCATTATTAGACTATCATTCTATTTAAAACAAGTACTGTTATTTGTGTTACTGGAGAACTAAAGACTGAAAAGTATGTTCCAGTTCCATAATGTGCAGTTGATAAATGGATAAAACAAAAGGTCAGGGCTATATTAGGTTTTTAATGGAGTGTGGCTGTGCATATGACAAAAATAATTACTTAGATATATTGTTTATTATTATAAAGTATTGATTAACCAGACAAGACTGGCTTATTATAATGATTCAAAGTCAATAAAGAAGTTTAGAAAAACATTTGAGGTTAATGGAATTTGAGTTAAAAACCATTTAACCTGGCTACTAGCCAAAACTATGTACTGACAGGTGACACAATTTCAATGGGATAGGCTTTAAGTAATGAACTCGAACAGTAAACACTGTTCTAGGAATTACTGATGAAACAGAAATGGTAATTAGACCAAGTGGTCCTACACACTTTTCAAGTTTTGGATCACACCTATAAATATTTTTGTGTGTTTTTATCCCCTATTATTGTTAAAACATACAAGACACAGATGCATTATAACAATAATAATAACCTATTCCATTATGCACGAGCAGCTAAATGACCTGCACACCATTTCAATTGTAGAACACATAAACAATAAGTCATTTCTTTTGGAACTTCAAGCTGATGTTTAATTAATTATGAATTCTCTTTTTGCTCCACTAACCATATAAATGGTTTTGTTTCTAACCATATAAATGTTTAAAAAAGTGAGAAATATCAAGTATATGAGAGCTACTATGAATGAATTAACACAAATAATCAACAAAATAAAAGAGGGTTTCAAGAGACCCAGATGCTGAGTGCTTTTGAATAATTGATTATTCTTCTCCTGAAGAAGAAATGTCAACTATTGAAGGAAAAAACTCACATAAAAGTTAATCAACTTGTATATACTAGTAGGAAAAGGTGTCAAACAAAACGGGTAAACAATTCCTGCTTAAATATTAAAATTTTACAAAGTGCTGCCCAGAAAACTGTAAGGTTAAAAACAAAAACAAACAAACAAAAAACAGTAGTCAAAATTAACTCATTACTGATAAAAAAAAAAAAAGTTAGGCTGCTGGCCAACTTACATGTATTGACTAGATATTGATTGGTTACTCCTGGATGATCCACATCATGGATAGCAGCAGCAAACAAAGCAGCGAGAATTTCAAGGTCCATAAACACAGACTGTAGAATAAAGAAACAGGTCAGATATATTAGACTTAAAATCCAAACTGTAAAGACAAATAAAACAAAACATAAAAACTACATATACATGTCTCCATAACAACTTATTCAATCAGAACAGAATAAACTGGTGAAATTGATTAGTGCAGTGATGTATATTTCATATCAAGATATAGAATCTTAGCTTAGATGATAAATGATCTTCCCTTAAATACTACATGAAAGTAAATATTGTCTTTTCTTGTATCGACTGTCTTTAAGTTTTATTATATTTCTGTAAGAGTTTCAACTGTTGGTTGGGTTATTTTGAATTACTCAAAAAAAAGAAAGAAAAAAAAAACATCCAGTCCACTAATGGAAAATAAAACCATTATATTTCATTAACTTTCATGTATCTCTACAGAGATTTGTTAAAATGCAAACTCAGTTTTCATAGCACTTGACTAAATCTCGTAGTGTTTACTCATTAATTTAATAACAAGCTTTGTAACTCAGTAACTCACTTCAACCTAATTTACTTTTTATACATCTAAAACTGTTTCTTAATTAAGCTCTGGAGAAAGTTAAAAAATGAAGTCCATATTCATCATGTAACATTAAACTTTCTTGAAATATCCAGGTGAAAAGCATGGGCTACAGTAATATCAGTCAGAAATATGTGAAAACAAATAATGTTTAGGTAGCACTTAATATTTAGCTAACCTATGATTAAAATAATGCAAATGCGAATTTAATATAAAAAATTCACTGTACCAGTGTAAGACTTGAGGGTGAACAAAGTCCACCCATTTTTTGGAAGAGTGCACCACCTATTCATTATTTTGAGTAAAATGCCATTTTTCACACTTCAGTCTGCTCTGTTATTGTTTTGAATAGTAATCTGGAAGGTTTGAATATTCCTATTTTAACTTTTTGCTGGGTAACCCTCCACATATTTCACTCACCATTATTTGTAGAAGTATAGCCATGAATTTCACTGTGCATCATTTGACAGAATTAATCTCAGAATCTGATTGATTTGTTTTAAACTCAATAAAATAGTTAAGTGTATCATAATGAAACAATATCTTTCTTAAAAATCTATATGTAGTACTTTTAATCTTTTCTTTAAATGATGAAAATGTCTTGGTTAGTTTTGGTAATTATCTTTAAGAACAATGAAGTTGTTCCAATAATAATAAACATAGTTATCAACTGCCTAGAAATGTAGTTGTTTTCATTCTAAAGTAATCCCCAGTTGCACTTGTGTACGAAACTATGCTTATTGGCCATATTCACTAACATATTGTAACAAGTAGTATAAATTAATTTCTTTATACATATTCTTAATATCAATCAGCATATTTAAAAAAAAAGCAAGCAAATCAAATCAATCCAGATTTGAACACTGAATTTATAGAACAACACATTCTGATTTTTCACATCAGGCCACACTGGGTTACTTGCACATTGGATGGGAATTTCTGGATATGATAGTTGCTAAGGTATTTGTGTTAGTTTCATTTCACAAACCTGATCCATTATAAAGTTGGGTTTGAATCTCTATCTCACCAAACATGCTTGCCCTTTCAGCCATGGGAACATTATAATGTGATGGTCAGTCCCATTTTCTGTTGGTAAAAGAGTAGCCTAAGAGTTAGCAATGGGTGGTAATGACTAGCTACCTTACCTCCATTCTTTCACTGCTAAATTAGGGATGGCTAGTGCAGATAGTCCTTGTGTAGCTTTGAGCAAAATTCATAACAAATAAACCATTGAAAAGTTTAAACATCATTATTCTCTGTAGCTTTAAATTTGTAAAATAATCGAGTTACATCCTAAACGAAAAAAAATGACATCGAAAATCCCTGGGGCATACTTACATCAAATACAGGGGAGAGTAGAAGGACATTGACTGACTGAGTTACATCAGCTGCATGAATGCTGTTATGATAGGGAACTTTGAGGTAATGGTCTTCCAGAGTCAGAAGAAAGTTAATTAAAGTTTTTGCTGGAATCTTGAAGGTATTCAGTAAATCTCTGTCCTTCAGGAAATACAATATTAAAAGTTATGTTCTTTTTATGGAAAAAGCTATGCACAAAAGATCAGAAGTTATACTTACACACAGATGATGATAAAACACATATACAACTACAGGGTGTTTGAAAAGTCACTGTGCAGTTTTGGAAGCAGCGATAACAGCATTCATTCAGTCTATTTCAAGCCAGCAACTGATAGCGGTGTTTAGAAACAAAATAAGAAGGATCCAGGCCTGTATTGATGTCAACGGGGGTCACTTTCAACATTGTTTATAATTGTAATTCATATTTATCTCCTGTATTCTATATTGAAACATGTCTGTTAATAAATATATAAAAGCACAGTGACTTTCCGAACACCCTGTATAATAGTAGTGTCACATTGGTGCACAGAATAGTAAAAAACAAATTATTACATCGTTATCTAGAAAACAAAATTATAGTTTTATCCTTCAGGGAATGTTACATTTGATGACAATAACTTCAGTCCATATAATATGTGATTTAGTACCCCTGAAACTTAGATTGTAGAAAACTATGCCACTTAATACACACGCATGTGACAGCAGAGTTGTTCATTAAAGATTAAAAGAAATAATGGGTCAATTTAAAAGTGACTTTAAAGAGTTCACATTAATGAAAGTAACCATGGTTTCACTAGTATTACAACTATTTAATGTAATGGTAAGAATGTAAAACAGGAGCCTGAAACCCGTAAGACAAATTTATTACATGTTCTGAGAAGAAAAAAAAAACTTACAGACCTAGGTTTTCATCAGCTGAAATACTGATTATTTTTTTAGGAATCTTGAGTTTGGTTGAGTCAGTTTTTTCCAACTATACATTTATTGCCCTTACTCTCATACACATATGTAATACAGTAAAACCTGTCTAAGGCAGAATTGCACTGGACTAAGTAAAATTTCTGGCTTAAGCAGGTTTTACAGCATAGACAGTGAACATGCATTTCCTTAATTGTATATACTTTTTGAGAGAAACACTATACTTGCTTGATTCAAGGGAAGTACGACATTTGTGAATAAAGGTATTATACTGTTTATGCTATATTTATTAGAATAAGAACAAAAATAGACACTCAAAATATACATAAGTATACAAAATCTTAATCAAATTTATTTGAAGGAAGTGTCCAATTTCAATTGTTTCGTGTTTTTAATGGGCTTTCTCATGCAGTTGAAAGAGAACACCAATTCTATGGCCTTTTCAGGAAGTTCATTTTCCCCCTTCATTTTTGCATACAATTTGATAGCGTTAATATAACTTAACACTTGTGATGTAGTTGGAATTTCTGTTTCATCACTAATTTTTCTACTTTGTTCATCTTCTGAATCTCTCACACTGTTACCATTTTGCAATTCTATTATATATTTTAAATCAATTTCATCAGTTTCTGTTAAAACATTCTTGTCAACGTTCACAAAACTTTCCACGTTTACAGAATCATCTGCATCAGAGTTTGAATTTCACTAGAATCGTCATAACAAACAAATTAAAAAAAGTGAGGGTATTTAGTAGCTTTTTTAAATATAAGGGTATTAATTAAATTTTAAAATTAGGGAAGGTAGAAATTAATTTTTTTTGTGAGAATTATTTAAAGAGTAGAATTTTGCACTTAAAAGACAAATATATTTCTACAAATCATGAAACTAATTTAACTGCAAAAATAATGATGACAGAAAAAAAAAACTATTTAACCAATACTGACTGTAACAAAATGTCAGAGATTTTACTAATATTTAAACTAATTAATAAACAAGAATTTATTAATATTTAAAGAAATTATTAATTAAATAAGAAATTAATATTTAATCAAAAACATTTTTACCACCTTACTGAGATTGTAATTGTACTTGTTGATAGATGAGGTAGATGAAAGATAGTTTTCTGTCCATGTTATGCAGGTTCTGCCATATAGAGGGCCTTTTATAAGAGAAATCTTAAGATAATGTTGCAAAATTTTGATATTTCTGGTTTAGACAGGTTTTACTGAATGTAATGAATACTGACTAACAACAAAACATTTTACATCTCTTGTAGTACTTTCAAGTGCATGCTAATATATAGTATTCCACATCATCATTGTAAAAAAGGAAAATAAAAGTGAAAAAATTATGAAAAGATAATATACTAACTAGTTATACTAAATCATTACATTCAATGTACCATAGTATGAGCATGATATAAAGAATATGAATACTTACTCTAAAGATTGTGTATGTCACAGCTGTAAGAGGACGATGTGTAGAATACTCTGTTATTTGAAAAATGTCCACTCCCCACTTATTTGTATCTTCAAGAAGCTATAAAAGAGAAAAATGAACAACTGTTATGTTTTGTAAAATAAAATGTTCAAGCTGAATATCATACACTTTTACAGTTGATGTTACAAATACGTTAATGTCAATAATTATATTTTTATAGGTTTTCAAGTGTTGACATGTGAAAAATAATTTTCAATAATTGTGTTTAATAAAAATTAATGCAGGTAACTGTGCCCCTTTGCACAACAACTAGAATTATTACACAGACATCTTATTTAAAGCATAGGTGCAAGACTCAAAGAAGTATTGTGCATTTGAAAAATTATCAAAAACTTGTTGAGATGTTCCTTTGCAATTACAAGCATATTTTTGGAATCATTCATTTTTACATAGGTAAGTGTCAGGTGTAGGGGAATGGGAGAGGACATTGAAAAAAGTTAATTGTTCAATTTGTAGTACAAGTGGTTTTAAATAAAAGTAGATTATATTTCTTCCAGTGGTAAACTTACATACACTGTATACAGTCTGATAGTATCATAGTTCCGACACTTTTGTTCTCTATAACAATATAATATGTAAAGATTATTTTTAAAAAATAATTTTTTTTGATTAAGTAAACATCTATATATATATATTTTTACTTAAAACATGTATATTGTACAATCAATATCTTTTCTAAATACTCTTAAACTGTATTCTTCTTATAATACTAATCACATTGAGCAATTTTATATTGTTTGCTTTCATAACGTTTTTATCCTTTGTGATGACTTCATGGGTACCATGGGTAATTATTATTTTAACAAACAATCTAAGTGAATTACCTCTCCTAGCTCCTCTTCATGTGGTGTTTCTACCCCATATTTTGGTAACTTTGTGAGGCTATTTGTGTGACACAATGGCTTCTTAATCCCAGAGATCTGAGACATTGCAATTCCTGCCTTCTGCTGGGGTCGTTGGCTGTGATGTACATCCACAGTCTTTGTTGGAATATCGAGATCTTGTTGCTTATCTTAAATTAAATGTAACAAATGACTATTATTACAGGATAAACTGAAAACTAAAGTGTCACTTTAAATAAACGTTTTGATAAATATCTGTTAGAAATACATAATTATTCAATTTACTTCAAGGAAAAACAAACTAAAGCCTATCAGTGTTATGAAAGTATAGATACCCTTTTAGTATTTAAAAATAATAACATTATGAGTATGTTTGACATATTTAGTGTTATGTATGTTTAAATGTACAATTACACTAAAAACTAACATGTTTCAAACCTCAAAAACACAGTAAAAAGAAAAGAAAACAAATATACCTACATATTGTTTGATAGAAATGGATATAAACATTAAACTTTTTCTAATCATCCCAAATAAAAAATTAGATTCTATGACTAGAAGAAACTTTGTTTCTTCTTCATGACAATTAATACCAGGGACATGTACATGACAGTTTTTCTTCAATCTGTAGTTTAGTTTACATAATCAGGATGAGATAAGGAGGGTAGTTATTTTATAAGACTTTTAATGTAATGTAAGTTTATTTACTACTGAGCTGCTAAAGTTAGTGTAAATTCCCTTATTTAAATAACCTTTTCAATTACTTTAGAAAGTATAATGAAAACATAGCTGCCTTATTGTTGTTATAAAGGTAGAGGGACATGTTTTAATTCTGTACTATGGTCAGCTGGACCATTTACAGATTTTGTTCATGAGCTCATGACTTTTATTACCAAATTCAGGAGATATATAAGTACATATTCAATAAGTATATAATATGATTTGCCAGTAAGTAATATGATGAAATGTGGATACTTGTGAGGGCTTAATTAAACTGTGCTAATTAATATTTTAAACATATGCTACTCACAGCTTCTTCTCTTAATAATTTAGTCTGAACACATCTCTGTTTAACACTAGTGCTTAGACTGAAAGACAACCTAATTCTAGTTAACCCAGAGCTTAAAACCTGACACAAGGTGGCTTTATTAAAAAGGAAGAAGTAAGTTTTGACTAAACAGAAAAAAGTTTAAGTAACAAATTAAGTTGATAAATTAAACTGAATTATGTTATCAAATGTGTTTAATGGTTTAAAACGAATTCCTTTATATGTAATGTGTTGGCATCTTAATTAAATGTTTAAGTGATCCTAAACTTACCTAAAAATGTACTGAAGATGTATTCTGAGATCTGACTCCCTGATTTAGATTCTGAGAAATGGCTGAGCTCCTTGTTTAACATCCTTCTGAACTAAATAAAAAATATTTTAAAACAATTCTAGAACCAATATAATGAAGTGTAGCAAGATTTCCCCCAGTATTATCTTAAATAAATATATTTTCTGTACAATAAATTTCATGGTTTATGTAGGTGTATATACCATAAGAATGTAATTTTGTCTCCATTAGAGAAGATATTCAATTTTATTTTGCAAAGCACATAGGATAGTGTATATGTAGAACTTTAAAAAAATTATGGCAATTATGCCCTAAACTTTTTTTATTTTATCAGAAGCCATACAAATCACAAGCTTTTATAAGTACATTATTTTTGAAACATAATCCCAGAAATGATACACAAAACAGAGATAACTGTGTCAGTATCATCTCTGGTTCACACAAATATCTTTCCTTTCAACTGGCTGTATAGAATTTGCCAGATCAATATTTACTACAGACATATGTTAATATACTAAACCTGGTCTAAACCTCTGTTTTCTAAACATAATATCCTCACCTCCCTGTAAAACTTATCTCCAAATAGTCTGAGTGTGTGAATTAGTTTTAGTTAATCTGCATACTTCTATTCCAGAAATTGTTTTACCTTCTGCAGATGGGTGTTAATACTGTTTGTAGCTTTCTAAACATCTAGAGTTTGGAAATTATACTTGTACTTTATCACATACTTTATCAACTAGAAAACTGTATACCTATAACATTTATGATCAAACATTTTGTTTAATCTATAAATGATAAACAAACCATAATAAAAGCCATGCTTCACATACAACTGTATCATTTCTAAAATTTGAAGATGGATCTTCAGATTAATTATGTATATACAAGTTTTGGGGGAATATTTCTGCACCTCTGACATGTCCAAATCATATAATGGAAACGTAAGCAGCTTTAACTATAGATAAAGTAACTGGAAACTTCATCTCTCCATCAATGTAAAATCAGGAATTAAAAGAACTTAAAGAGGGTCAAAAGTTCTGTTGTCTCTACCTTCAAAATACACCCATCAAACATAAATTGCATCATGGAACAATGTCAGTTAATTATGATTTCGTAAGTTCTTTATATAAAATTCTTATAAACTGACATTTTTTGACATTGCTTAAAGAGCCATTCATTGATCATTGTCATGGGAATATGATAATGATGGAAACTCTTGGTGTTTAGGAAAGGAAAACAGAATTGTAAGTGATAATAGGCTAAATAAACAGCATTAATCAATCTTTTAAGCACAATGTACAGACAATTAGGAATCAATTAACCATATCTCGATACTCCTACTGGTGAAAACACTTTCAAGCCCTAATAAAATTTCTAATTTATCTGTTGTTTGATTAAGCTTTCCCTATCTTACAAGAGTTAACTATACCTTATCTCTCTTCATGGCTAAAAATGTATGAAGCATATACTTCAACCATATCAAAATAGCATATACTTATATCATTGTCAGAGAAATAGTATTTCTATTTGAATTAATATTTTCTTAATGTTTATTCACTATCATGCACAAACACATAAGATTATTATATAATCTCTACTCTTTTATTAGGATTAATTCAATTTCTCAGGGTACAAAACCAAACAATTTATTTGAAATAACTAGAGATTACCAGTGATTTTATGACCACTGATTCAAACCCAAGTCAAGAAACTAGATTTATGATACTCCTTTTATCCACAGGCTTTAGTTTTGTTTATTTTCATAAAACATTGTAGTTGGTAATAAATCTAGAAGGATAAGATATTGCTAAATGAACATTTTGCCTATATATTCTCTGGAGAACCTAATCTATGTATTTTATTTTTATATCTTGTTGGCTGTGATGTATGCTTTCATTTTGTTTTTATTCACATTCAAATTCATATATTTTTTAAATAAATTTGATTATGTTACACAAAAAATTAAAGTTTCATATTGCTTATATTTAACACTAGTATGTTTAAAATATGTCGATAATGCTGCCTTTGAGGGTTTTTTTCTGTTCTGTACAATTTTAGCCAATCTTTTAAAAACAATATACATACCTTACAAGATGCCATATCTCCCACAGACCTGTGTGCTTGTATTGTCTCTAGCTGGTCTAAACACCAATCAAATTCATCAAGAGTTTCTACTGCTAGCTTTGCATACTGTTCCTCTAAAAAGACATAAAAGCAACCAATTGTTTTTATAAATTTCTCATTTTAAAAACCTTACTCAGCACAAGTTATTACACAAATTAATTTCCATGGAAAGGTCAAATAACTGTTCTTCTAACATTATATTCACAACTCTTTTACATATAGTAACATCATACTAGATCAGAACCAAATACTTTGTATGGTTTTATCCTGTTTTCATTTAAGCTGATTATCAGCTTTTTAATATTCCTATTTAGATGTCTAGCTTAAAAGATGCCAAGTTATTAGAAGTATAAGATGAAAGTCTCAAAACTGATTCAAGATATATTTCATATTTACTGGTAAAGTCATATAGACAAATTCATCGACCCTCAATGTATAATAACATGTAAAAACTTATCAAAAGATAGCAGTGTTATAAACTAAAGATATTTACACACAACTATTCTTTAGTAACATGAACATTTTAACACTAAAATTCAACACTGAATAAAATAGAAACCAATGACTACAGTAGACCTAGTCATATCACACAAACAGTTATAACCAAGCTATTAATATGTAAGTGTTCAGGTTTTTAATTTAGGTGCTTTATTACGTTTTTACATAATAAAGCTGTGAGTTACAACTAATGTCTCGATACAAAGGAGTCAAGTTTCAGATTCATCTACTTTATTGTTGTTGTTTTTTTATAATCAGTCTTATAACTAGACACTTTTAAGTATTGATTCACCTGTAAGCTGTTTGTTTGACACTGATGAGGAATTATTGCTTGGTGAGGATCTTCTTGACCTGAGGATAGAAATACATTAAAAATAATAATGACCAACAGGATAAACAGTAAATAATAAGTACACTGTTTTGACAGCCACACATAAAATGTGTGAACTTCATTTCTGTTTTCTTCCAGTTTTTAAGGATTGAAGTTTAATATCTAAAAACACATAACTAGATCGTTTAATATCTAAAAACACATAACTAGATCGTTTAGTATCTTAAAACACATAACTAGATCATTTAGTATCTTAAAACACATAACAAGATCATTTAATATATAAAAACACATTACCAAATTGTGTAATATCTAAAAACACATAACTAGATCATTTAATATCTAAAAACACATAACTAGATTGTTTAATATCTAAAAACACATAACTACATCGTTTAATATCTAAAAACACATAACTAGATTCTTTAATATCTAAAAACACATAACTAGATCGTTTAATATCTAAAAACACATAACTAGATTGTTTAGTATCTTAAAACACATAACTAGATCATTTAATATATAAAAACACATTACCAAATTGTTTAATATCTAAAAACACATAACTAGATCATTTAATATCTAAAAACACATAACTAGATCGTTTAATATCTAAAAACACATAACTAGATCGTTTAATATTTAAAAACACATAACTAGATTGTTTAATATCTAAAAACACATACCTAGATCGTTTAATATCTAAAAACACATAACTAGATTCTTTAATATCTAAAAACACATAACTAGATCATTTAATATCTAAAAACACATAACTAGATCGTTTAATATCTAAAAACACATAATTAGATTGTTTAGTATCTTAAAACACATAACTAGATCATTTAATATATAAAAACACATTACCAAATTGTTTAATATCTAAAAACACATAACTAGATCATTTAATATCTAAAAACAAATAACTAGATCGTTTAATATCTAAAAACACATAACTAGATCATTTAATATCTAAAAACACATAACTAGATTGTTTAATATCTAAAAACACATAACTAGAGCGTTTAATATCTAAAAACACATAACTAGATTGTTTAATATCTAAAAACACATAACTAGATCATTTAATATCTAAAAACACATAACTAGATTGTTTAATATCTAAAAACACATAACTAGATCGTTTAATATCTAAAAACACATAACTAGATTGTTTAATATCTAAAAACACATAACTAGATCGTTTAGTATCTTAAAACACATAACTAGATCGTTTAGTATCTTAAAACACATAACAAGATCATTTAATATATAAAAACACATTACCAAATTGTGTAATATCTAAAAACACATAACTAGATTGTTTAATATCTAAAAACACATAACTAGATCGTTTAATATCTAAAAACACATAACTAGATTCTTTAATATCTAAAAACACATATCTAGATCGTTTAATATCTAAAAACACATAACTAGATTGTTTAGTATCTTAAAACACATAACTAGATCATTTAATATATAAAAACACATTACCAAATTGTTTAATATCTAAAAACACATAACTAGATCATTTAATATCTAAAAACACATAACTAGATCGTTTAATATCTAAAAACACATAACTAGATCGTTTAATACTTAAAAACACATAACTAGATTGTTTAATATCTAAAACACATATACCTAGATCGTTTAATATCTAAAAACACATAACTAGATTCTTTAATATCTAAAAACACATAACTAGATCATTTAATATCTAAAAACACATAACTAGATCGTTTAATATCTAAAAACACATAATTAGATTGTTTAGTATCTTAAAACACATAACTAGATCATTTAATATATAAAAACACATTACCAAATTGTTTAATATCTAAAAACACATAACTAGATCATTTAATATCTAAAAACAAATAACTAGATCGTTTAATATCTAAAACCACATAACTAGATTGTTTAATATCTAAAAACACATAACTAGATCATTTAATATCTAAAAACACATAACTAGATTGTTTAATATATAAAAACACATTACCAAATTGTTTAATATCTAAAAACACATAACTAGATCATTTAATATCTAAAAACACATAACTAGATTGTTTAATATCTAAAAACACATAACTAGATCGTTTAATATCTAAAAACACATAACTAGATTGTTTAATATCTAAAAACACATAACTAGATCATTTAATATCTAAAAACACATAACTAGATTGTTTAATATCTAAAAACACATAACTAGATCGTTTAATATCTAAAAACACATAACTAGATTGTTTAATATCTAAAAACACATAACTAGATAAGTTAATATCTAAAACACAATTCTTTAATATCTAAAAACACATAACTAGATCATTTAATATCTAAAAACACATAACTAGATCGTTTAATATCTAAAAACACATAACTAGATTGTTTAGTATCTTAAAACACATAACTAGATCATTTAATATATAAAAACACATTACCAAATTGTTTAATATCTAAAAACACATAACAAGATTATTTAATATATAAAAACACATTACCAAATTGTGTAATATCTAAAAACACATAACTAGATCGTTTAATATCTAAAAACACATAACTAGATCGTTTAATATCTAAAACCACATAACTAGATCGTTTAATATTTAAAAACACATAACTAGATCGTTTAATATCTAAAAACACATAACTAGATCATTTAATATCTAAAAACACATAACTAGATTGTTTAATATATAAAAACACATTACCAAATTGTTTAATATCTAAAAACACATAACTAGATCATTTAATATCTAAAAACACATAACTAGATTGTTTAATATCTAAAAACACATAACTAGATCGTTTAATATCTAAAAACACATAACTAGATTGTTTAATATCTAAAAACACATAACTAGATCATTTAATATCTAAAAACACATAACTAGATTGTTTAATATCTAAAAACACATAACTAGATCGTTTAATATCTAAAAACACATAACTAGATTGTTTAATATCTAAAACACATAACTAGATCGTTTAATATCTTAAAACACATAACTAGATCGTTTAGTATCTTAAAACACATAACAAGATCATTTAATATATAAAAACACATTACCAAATTGTGTAATATCTAAAAACACATAACTAGATTGTTTAATATCTAAAAACACATAACTAGATCGTTTAATATCTAAAAACACATAACTAGATTCTTTAATATCTAAAAACACATAACTAGATCGTTTAATATCTAAAAACACATAACTAGATTGTTTAGTATCTTAAAACACATAACTAGATCATTTAATATATAAAAACACATTACCAAATTGTTTAATATCTAAAAACACATAACTAGATCATTTAATATCTAAAACACATAACTAGATCGTTTAATATCTAAAAACACATAACTAGATCGTTTAATATTTAAAAACACATAACTAGATTGTTTAATATCTAAAAACACATACCTAGATCGTTTAATATCTAAAAACACATAACTAGATTCTTTAATATCTAAAAACACATAACTAGATCATTTAATATCTAAAAACACATAACTAGATCGTTTAATATCTAAAAACACATAATTAGATTGTTTAGTATCTTAAAACACATAACTAGATCATTTAATATATAAAAACACATTACCAAATTGTTTAATATCTAAAACACATAACTAGATCATTTAATATCTAAAACAAATAACTAGATCGTTTAATATCTAAAACCACATAACTAGATCATTTAATATCTAAAAACACATAACTAGATCGTTTAATATCTAAAAACACATAACTAGATCGTTTAATATCTAAAAACACATAACTAGATTGTTTAATATCTAAAAACACATAACTAGATCGTTTAGTATCTTAAAACACATAACTAGATCGTTTAGTATCTTAAAACACATAACAAGATCATTTAATATATAAAAACACATTACCAAATTGTTTAATATCTAAAACACATAACTAGATTGTTTAATATCTAAAACACATAACTAGATCGTTTAATATCTAAAAACACATAACTAGATTCTTTAATATCTAAAAACACATAACTAGATCGTTTAATATCTAAAAACACATAACTAGATTGTTTAGTATCTTAAAACACATAACTAGATCATTTAATATATAAAAACACATTACCAAATTGTTTAATATCTAAAAACACATAACTAGATCATTTAATATCTAAAAACACATAACTAGATCGTTTAATATCTAAAAACACATAACTAGATCGTTTAATACTTAAAAACACATAACTAGATTGTTTAATATCTAAAAACACATACCTAGATCGTTTAATATCTAAAAACACATAACTAGATTCTTTAATATCTAAAAACACATAACTAGATCATTTAATATCTAAAAACACATAACTAGATCGTTTAATATCTAAAAACACATAATTAGATTGTTTAGTATCTTAAAACACATAACTAGATCATTTAATATATAAAAACACATTACCAAATTGTTTAATATCTAAAAACACATAACTAGATCATTTAATATCTAAAAACAAATAACTAGATCGTTTAATATCTAAAACCACATAACTAGATTGTTTAATATCTAAAAACACATAACTAGATCATTTAATATCTAAAAACACATAACTAGATTGTTTAATATATAAAAACACATTACCAAATTGTTTAATATCTAAAAACACATAACTAGATCATTTAATATCTAAAAACAAATAACTAGATCGTTTAATATCTAAAACCACATAACTAGATCATTTAATATCTAAAAACACATAACTAGATCGTTTAATATCTAAAAACACATAACTAGATCGTTTAATATCTAAAAACACATAACTAGATTGTTTAATATCTAAAAACACATAACTAGATCGTTTAGTATCTTAAAACACATAACTAGATCGTTTAGTATCTTAAAACACATAACAAGATCATTTAATATATAAAAACACATTACCAAATTGTGTAATATCTAAAAACACATAACTAGATTGTTTAATATCTAAAAACACATAACTAGATCGTTTAATATCTAAAAACACATAACTAGATTCTTTAATATCTAAAAACACATATCTAGATCGTTTAATATCTAAAAACACATAACTAGATTGTTTAATATCTTAAAACACATAACTAGATCATTTAATATATAAAACACATTACCAAATTGTTTAATATCTAAAAACACATAACTAGATCATTTAATATCTAAAACACATAACTAGATCGTTTAATATCTAAAACACATAACTAGATCGTTTAATACTTAAAACACATAACTAGATTGTTTAATATCTAAAACACATACCTAGATCGTTTAATATCTAAAAACACATAACTAGATTCTTTAATATCTAAAAACACATAACTGGATCATTTAATATATAAAAACACATAACTAGATCGTTTAATATCTAAAAACACATACCTAGATTGTTTAGTATCTTAAAACACATAACTAGATCATTTAATATATAAAAACACATTACCAAATTGTTTAATATCTAAAAACACATAACTAGATCATTTAATATCTAAAAACACATAACTAGATCGTTTAATATCTAAAACCACATAACTAGATTGTTTAATATCTAAAAACACATAACTAGATCATTTAATATCTAAAAACACATAACTAGATTGTTTAATATATAAAAACACATTACCAAATTGTTTAATATCTAAAAACACATAACTAGATCATTTAATATCTAAAAACACATAACTAGATTGTTTAATATCTAAAAACACATAACTAGATCGTTTAATATCTAAAAACACATAACTAGATTGTTTAATATCTAAAAACACATAACTAGATTATTTAATATCTAAAAACACATAACTAGATTGTTTAATATCTAAAAACACATAACTAGATCGTTTAATATCTAAAAACACATAACTAGATTGTTTAATATCTAAAAACACATAACTAGATAAGTTAATATCTAAAACACAATTCTTTAATATCTAAAAACACATAACTAGATCATTTAATATCTAAAAACACATAACTAGATCGTTTAATATCTAAAAACACATAACTAGATTGTTTAGTATCTTAAAACACATAACTAGATCATTTAATATATAAAAACACATTACCAAATTGTTTAATATCTAAAAACACATAACAAGATTATTTAATATATAAAAACACATTACCAAATTGTGTAATATCTAAAAACACATAACTAGATCGTTTAATATCTAAAAACACATAACTAGATCGTTTAATATCTAAAACCACATAACTAGATCGTTTAATATTTAAAAACACATAACTAGATCGTTTAATATCTAAAAACACATAACTAGATCATTTAATATCTAAAAACACATAACTAGATTGTTTAATATATAAAAACACATTACCAAATTGTTTAATATCTAAAAACACATAACTAGATCATTTAATATCTAAAAACACATAACTAGATTGTTTAATATCTAAAAACACATAACTAGAGCGTTTAATATCTAAAAACACATAACTAGATTGTTTAATATCTAAAAACACATAACTAGAGCATTTAATATCTAAAAACACATAACTAGATTGTTTAATATCTAAAAACACATAACTAGATCGTTTAATATCTAAAAACACATAACTAGATTGTTTAATATCTAAAAACACATAACTAGATCGTTTAGTATCTTAAAACACATAACTAGATCGTTTAGTATCTTAAAACACATAACAAGATCATTTAATATATAAAAACACATTACCAAATTGTGTAATATCTAAAAACACATAACTAGATTGTTTAATATCTAAAAACACATAACTACATCGTTTAATATCTAAAAACACATAACTAGATTCTTTAATATCTAAAAACACATATCTAGATCGTTTAATATCTAAAAACACATAACTAGATTGTTTAGTATCTTAAAACACATAACTAGATCATTTAATATATAAAAACACATTACCAAATTGTTTAATATCTAAAAACACATAACTAGATCATTTAATATCTAAAAACACATAACTAGATCGTTTAATATCTAAAAACACATAACTAGATCGTTTAATACTTAAAAACACATAACTAGATTGTTTAATATCTAAAAACACATACCTAGATCGTTTAATATCTAAAAACACATAACTAGATTCTTTAATATCTAAAAACACATAACTAGATCATTTAATATCTAAAAACACATAACTAGATCGTTTAATATCTAAAAACACATAATTAGATTGTTTAGTATCTTAAAACACATAACTAGATCATTTAATATATAAAACACATTACCAAATTGTTTAATATCTAAAAACACATAACTAGATCATTTAATATCTAAAACAAATAACTAGATCGTTTAATATCTAAAACCACATAACTAGATTGTTTAATATCTAAAAACACCATAACTAGATCTTTTAATATCTAAAAACACATAACTAGATTGTTTAATATATAAAAACACATTACCAAATTGTTTAATATCTAAAAACACATAACTAGATCATTTAATATCTAAAAACACATAACTAGATTGTTTAATATCTAAAAACACATAACTAGAGCGTTTAATATCTAAAAACACATAACTAGATTGTTTAATATCTAAAAACACATAACTAGAGCATTTAATATCTAAAAACACATAACTAGATTGTTTAATATCTAAAAACACATAACTAGATCGTTTAATATCTAAAACACATAACTAGATTGTTTAATATCTAAAAACACATAACTAGATAAGTTAATATCTAAAACACAATTCTTTAATATCTAAAAACACATAACTAGATCATTTAATATCTAAAAACACATAACTAGATCGTTTAATATCTAAAAACACATAACTAGATTGTTTAGTATCTTAAAACACATAACTAGATCATTTAATATATAAAAACACATTACCAAATTGTTTAATATCTAAAAACACATAACAAGATTATTTAATATATAAAAACACATTACCAAATTGTGTAATATCTAAAAACACATAACTAGATCGTTTAATATCTAAAAACACATAACTAGATCGTTTAATATCTAAAACCACATAACTAGATCGTTTAATATTTAAAAAACACATAACTAGATCGTTTAATATCTAAAAACACATAACTAGATCATTTAATATCTAAAAACACATAACTAGATCATTTAATATCTACAAACACATAACTAGATCATTTAATATCTAAAAACACATAACTAGATCGTTTAAAAATAACAGTATAAATAACAAAACTCAATAATGTCAAAACTTACAAGTTGACACCACTGTTGAGTAATATATTGAAAGAACATCACGTTTTTGTTAACACCACTATAATACACAGACAGAACAAATTCTAGAAGATTCTCACAAGATGTTATACTGGTAAGTGCAGTAACTCTGCTGTGAATGATTACTACAGTATTTCTTGGTTGAGTATACTCTGCTTGTTAATGGTGCACATCTAGCCCAGTAACTATTCCACTGTGTGTATGTGATGAACTTCATTACACACATTTTATCACACCCTCCCTTTTAGGCCATTTCATATATAGTAGGAAGTCATTTACATGCCTGGCATACTTTTCACCACAAGCTGTCACCACTGTTTATTATGAGTAGCTGAGTGTACAGACCACTTATTCTGAGTCCCATTTCTTACCAAGATGAACAGCATAAAAAAACATTTATCCAAATCAGTCATTATAAAAAAACAAAAATTAACTTGGTCAGTTAATTCACAGCATAGATACACTCTATTATATATTATCTGCTAAAGATCTTGTATATTTTGTTGATCACTTGTGTAGCTCTTTTATTATTGTTTAGCTCATCTGGCAGGAAAGTCGTAAGTGTACCCAAATATTTGAATAATAAGTCTGAAGAAATTAATTGTGAAATCTGTTTCCTATGCTACTTGTGGATAACTAATAAAATATTATAATTAGGAAATTTTATCTTTATCTGTATAAAAGATTGCTTGATATATTTTTTCTAAGGTTATATAATATCAACATATCACACTTTTCATTGTACATGTGAAGACATTTCCACATTTTATTTACATACCTTTTGAGAAGAAATTCAATACTCAACCACTTTATTCATAGAAACTTAAATAAAATTCATGTATAACAATAGCTTGAAATTACAGTTAATTAAGAAAAGGCTATTTCCATAACAAACTGATTGATTTGAAGGTTAGACATTACAACTGGATGCTACTGTAAAGGGCTGTACATATCCCTTAAATTTCAAATCTTCCATTGTGAACTATCTTGTGTTGAAAATTCTTACAATAAATCTGAAGGTTGTCTACAATTAAATAATTTACTCTTACAGTTGAATATTGCTTATTGTTAAACAAGTTGGCTATGATACTGAAGACCATCTCCTGTTAAATATTTTAGTTCTATTGTTTAAGATTTTTAACAAAAATATTATTGAATTTTGCTTGTTATTGAATAATTCAATTCTACTCTTAAAATTGTCAAGTATTAGAAATTCAGTTTTTATGGTAAAATAAAAAAAAACAAAGTTTTACTATTCAAAATAATATTAAATATCGAAAATTATCTATTACAACAAACTTAGTTTTATTATTGACGTTTGTGGACTTTTGTACATTTCAACCCTGTTATTACTACAAATACAATTATTCTTGGAAGATTCTGTAATATTATATATTTTAGTTCTATTGTGGAAGACGGCCTATTGTTCAGCAACTGAGTTTTGATGTTTAAAATTATATACAGTTTAATATTTAATTCAACTCCGAAGTTGAATATTGGTTAATCATTATTCATGTCTGTGAGTATGAATTTTAATAACTCTTATTGTTCAAGACTATTTAACACTGACGTACTGTGGAATGTTGTAATTAAGTCGCAACCATGAATACATTACTAATAATTTTACACACTAGTATTTATTTTTATCTAGTAAATCTACAGAACTTCTACCACCAGTTTCAAATCAACATTTTACCCTTAGATCTTAGTTACGAAAATCAATATATTGTTTCAGCTTTTAACTACACCTATCTTAACTCGTGAAATATATAAAACTTTGGATAATGTATGACTCAGAGTTCATTAGCGTTATTTTTGTTATGACGTCTTTTGAAATTTATTCAAATATCTTGTAGTGCCTGGTGTATTCTATCACAAACGAAGTTCAAGGGAAAGAGTTTTCAGTCAAGAAACAGTACATAATAAAGGTGTATCAACCAATCTGATCTTTCACAATTAGTTATTTCTTGAGATTCACTGTTTAAAAATGTGTAATACTTTTACGGTTCCACCTTCTATGCATAAATAATATTTGCAAATGTAATATTTGTGTTATGCCAAACTGATACTTGAAGTAATAAACTCAAAAAAGTGTGAATGTAAATTTAACATTTAATAAATTGTATTACATTTTACTGTAGTAAATATAATTCCAGAAATTGATTTCAGAATTATTCAACAGATGGCGGGATATACTGTTAGCTTTCTCATCTGTCTTTCCCGAGAGCTTTATAACATAAAGCGGTAGGTAATTCTTGGTTATTTAGAAAGTAACAAGATCAAAGGAGCAAGTGAAAAACACTTACTTGCTGGCTGGAACCTTAGCAAGTGTAATGTAGTTATTCCGTACATTTCTTAAACTTTGAAGAATTTGAGCAAACGGTGTTACAATTAGATCTTGGTCTCCATGTCTGTAAGAAAAACAAAATATTTAAGTATTGTAGTATAAACATTTACTTTAAATACAGTCAGTGAAATATGGTTGCATATTTTAGCACGAAATTAGTCACTATGAGCGTAAAACGGTAACTAAGATGACAAAATTACACCAAATAAAAATAAATATTACAGATTGAAATATTGCAGTTTCTCATATAATTTCTCAATTTTTCATATAACACTATTAACATAATAACTGGAGTAAAAACAAACGTAAACAAATTGGTGAGTGTATGTTAAGCATTAAACTAGAAATATTTAAAAACAAACACTTCGCTGTAAATTTTTGTCAAGGAAACTAAAATAATGATACTTCTATACAGACTGGTTACAATGTATTGTCCTTTTTGTGGTGATTGAATTAATAAATGCTTGCTGGACCATTATACGTTACAGATATTGAGTTACTACGTAACTAATCGGAACGTTCTATGGTGGTTACACTTTTTTTTCTCAGCCATTGTTATTTACTGAGTAAATATATATTAAAAAACTACAAAGGAGGTTGAATTTGTTATTAAGTTAATTAAACTGTTAAGTCTAAAACTATAACTTCATGTCCACATACCCTACGTTTCCTGTTATTTGGAGTAACTTATCCCAGAAAGAGAAACGATGCTTGACTCTCAGGACTCCAGTGCTGTAAGTGCGAGGAATATTTCCTTCTTTCTTTGAAGCTTCAGCCATCTTACATCATTAATATGCAGTTTGCACGATCACAATACTTGTTTTAACAGTCAATGTTCAAACACTTACCGCACTAAGAATATAAAATATTTAACCATTTTTTTCTTCCTTCATATAAAAAAGTACTTCACATGAGTATTTATCCCCTAGGTGCTTGGAGCCTTTCCAACCACTACCACAGCGTTGCTCGAGGGTTGAGCAAAAAGAAATGAACAGAACTCCAAGTACTAGGGTTCAGTTCTTTACTCTATGTTTCATCCTTGGTCCGTAGGCCACAAAGTGTTTGCTTTACGTTCCAGACGGTGCAACGGTTATTGCGGATGAAGTTATTTCTAGTCTTATCCAACAACCCCCTCTCATGAGCTATTTATAAATACATGTTTATCCAAAAGGTTACTTAGATATTCTTAACTTTATCACAGTTTCACTACATAGAAAGAAAACTTGTGTAGGCATAAAGAGTAAAAATGCAGAAACAGGATATTAAAACTAATTTAAACTTCGTACTAGTTTATCGTCTTAGTTTAGGGAAAACCGTTCTGTTGGTGGAAGCACATTCTTAGATCACTAAGTTTAATTAATCGAATCTTCAATTATGAGATTAAAAAAAATCTTTGTTTATTTCTTTGTAGTTAAGCACAAAGCTACACAATGGACTATATATGCTATGCACACTACGGATATCGAAACCCCTTTTCTAGCATTTTAAATCTGCAGACTTACCGCTGTGCCACTAGGGGGCTTACAAATCTTATCTTCAACTTTTGAAACATAAAATTATTTCTCAATGTAGAATATGAAGTAGTTGCTGGTTGAGATTTGTCGCAAAGGTTGAAGGACAATATATGTATATATACACTGCTGGCTAAAATCTTAACACCAATGAACATAAAGAAACAATATGCATTTTGCGTTGTTAGACTCAACCACTTATTGGAGTAGAGCTTCGAAAGATTAAAATAAGTAAAGGGAAAATAAAAATAAAAACTTTTTTTTAACATTTAATAGGAAAAATGTGAACACTTTGAAATTAGCCTAAATACTAGGTGGTCAAAAGTTTAAGAACATACTGAAACGAAGCGTTAATCGGTAAACACGTAACAAAATTTAGTCATTTGTGTTCAAGCATTAGCGTTGTCAACATCTCCCACTGACATCTCCTGTGTTACATTGAGTAAAAACATGGCAAAAGCTAAAAAGTTGACAAAGTTTGAACGTGGCAGAATTGTTGATCTGTAAAAGCAAGGTCTCTCTCAACGTGCCATCGCTGGTGAGATTGGGCGTAGTAAAACTGCTGTTGTAAATTTCTTAAAAGACCCTGAGGGATACAGAACGAGAATTTTAAGTGGTCGCCCAAGAAAGTTTCGCGAGCGTTGAGAAGGAGGATTCGACGGGTTGTCCGGCAAGACACCAGCCGATTGTTGGACCAGATTAAGGCCATTACGGATGCAAAATGCAGCTCAAGAACAATAAGACGGCATCTGCGAGAGAAAGGCTTTAAAAACCGTAAACGTCTTCAAAGGCCACGCCTCCTTCCACACCACGAAACAGTTCGGTTAAAATTTATTGAGAAGCACCAAACATGAGACATAGAAAAGTGGAAGAAGATTTTGTTCTCTGATAAGAAAAAATTTAACCTGGATGGTCCAGATGGCTTCTAACGTTAATGGCACAATAAGGATATCCCAGTGGAGACATATTCTACACGACACAGTAGAGGAGGTTCCATCATGATCTGGGGTGCTTTCTCTTTCCATGGAACAATGGAGCTTCAGGTTATACAGGGGCGTCAAATAGCAGCTGGCTACATTGGCATCTTGGAGAGAGCATCCTTATAGACCAAAGGTCCTCGTTTGTGTGGAAATGACTGGATCTTTTAGTAGGATAACGCTGCAATCCACAATGCCCGCAGGACATAGGACTTTTTCATGGCGAATAAGGTGATTCTTTTGGACCATCCAGCGTGTTCGCCCGAACTGAACCCCATTGAAAATGTTTGGGGGTGGATAGCAAGGGAAGTCTATTGAAACGGACGTCAATTCCAATCAGTGCATGATCTTTGTAAAGCTATCATCACCATTTATATCGACCACACCAAAGCGAATGTTTGCAGTTATTCGCAATGACGACCGTGCAACTTTCTACTGAGATCTCTTGTTGGGCATTTCTTACCCTGTTTAGGACTTCTTTTTAGTATGGTCTTAAACTTTTGACCAGCTAGTATTTAGGCTAATTTCATAGTGTTTACATTTTCCCTATTAAATGCTTTAAAAGTTTATTTTTTTAATTTTCCCTTTTCTTATTTTCATCTTTCGAAGCTCTACTCAAATGAGTGGTTGAGTCTAACAACGCAAAATGCATATTTTTTCCTTATGTTCATTGGCCTTAAGATTTTGGCCAGCAGTGTATATTAATTTAGTAGCTTTTACGGCAAAGAAAGATTTTTGTGTTCAAGACGACGGGTTACTTTAGAAATTTGATAACTGTTGAATCCACCTGTTACACAGAACAATTGGTTGTTTGGAGTAACCAATCATCCAAAGATAATACTAGTAATAATCCAGTTCTTCTTAAACCCAATAGCGTTTAAGAGCGTTCCACTGAAACACAAACCATTACTGAGCTGTGAAACGAAACGTCGAATGTCTAACTGCAGAAGAAAAGTAAAGCTGGTGTTGTAAGATCGTGCACTATTAGTATTAAACTATGTTTTATACTCCTATACGCACTACATAAATTAAATAATATGTTTTTATTGTTAGGGCTAAATTTTCACCTTGAACTGCGCACTTTGTCATGCGTAACTATTATACAACGTAGCCTTATTGTTGGAGACAATGATTCGCCTGGAACTATGTTCATTGTCACACGCATAACATTTGATAAAAATGGCCTTACTTTTAGGGGTAATAGTTCGTCTAGAGGATTTTATACATTGCTACACGCAACCATTAGATAACTATTACATTTTTGATGTTAATTAATTATGCAAGACATAGTTATGTAATTCGTGTAATTAACAAATCCAAACGAAATTAAGCAACGAAGAGATACATCTGCTCAACAAGACTCAACTCCTCAGTAATACATAGAAATATTCCACCCATCAAAATGAAAGCCTGTCTGGAAGCCTTAGCTAGAAGACTAGTGATCCATTCTACACAAACCGAAAACACCAACAAAACAACGGAAACAACCAGTTGCAAACTCTCTTTGTTAATCTGAAGATGACCTAAAAAGGTGGAAACGTTGTTCTTTGTTTTATTTTAATTAAAGTTTTAATACCCATACCAGCCGTCTTGAGAATACAGTTATTTATGTACATATTTATTTTACTTTTAAAATGTTTTTTTTTTTTCTTTTTGGATTTCGCACAAAGCTACTCGAGGGCTATCTGTGCTCGCTGTCCCTAATTTAGTAGTGTAAGACTAGAGGGAAGGCAGCTAGTCGTCACCTCCCACCGCCAACTCTTGGGCTACTCTTTTACCAACGAATATTGATATTGACCCTCACATTATAACGCCCCCACGGCTGAAAGGGCGAGCATGTTTGGCGCGACAGGGATGCGAACCCTCGACTCTCAGATTACGAGTCGCACGTCTTAACACGCTTGGCCATGCTGGGCCTACTTTTAAAATACACTGAATTTGAAGTTTGAGAAACACCAGATTTAAAGTTTATTAAGTAATATTTGATATTTACATTTTCACAATTTTTATTACAAACGAGCCACAAGTAACCGATATACAATTTTTATTACAAACAAGCCACAAGTAACCGATATACAATCTTTATTACAAACGAGCCACAAGTAACCGATATACAATCTTTATTTTTTCATTGTGCTGATTGTGAGTTGATACTACAAACGTATGAGATGCATTTTAATTTAATTTGCTGAAATTATTTTTCTTCTGTTAAAGAAAGGGAAAATAGCCTTAAACGTTTGTTTGAGGGATGTGAAAATCTTATTACTTTGAGAGATTGATAATTTACTCTTCCTGGAAGGAAAAAAATATAAAGTTAACCTTCTAAAGGATACTGTTTATTCTTCCAGGAAAAAAAATACAACTCACTTTTTAAAGGGGGAAGTGCGATTCTCTTACTTTTTTGTTTGACGATTGGAATACATTTATCATTAAGGTGAAGGTTAAAATATTTCAATATTCCGTGGAGAAAAAGAAGAAAACAATTACCTTGCTGTGGATAATACAATCTTATACTTTCTGAAGGAGTGGGGTATCTTATCCTGTTTTTGTAAGTGATGAATTTTAATTCATGTAAAGGATAAATTTTTCTATGTAAAATTAAGCCTTTTTTATGGTGGAAAACATACAGTTTCATTCTGCCCAACTGAAGAATGAAAGCTGATTTTTCTGGAGGAGTCAGTGTAATTCTATGGGTGAGAATAACTTTAGGTTTCTACACAGTTCTCTTGAAAATGTTTCATTTATAAGGCCAGGACAGCTTTGTTATTTCTGGATGATAAACACGTGTCTCTTTCTACTGAAGTGCAGCACCATAGTGTTTTAAGACAAGGATCATTTCTAAATGTGATGCAATATGAGATTAATTATTTACGAGTTTCATATTAATAAATTAAATTTGAGAGTATGGTGTACATTATATGTTGAGAAAGAAGTCACATGCTTTTGATACATTCAACTTTTAGAGTAGTACTGGAAGAGCCCTTTTGTTGTTAAGCTACGCAATGGGCTATCTGTGCTCTGCCCACCGCGCATATGAAACCTCGATTTTTAGTCTAATAAGCCGTTAGGCTTATCGCTTACAGACTTATCTGGAAACAAATTCAATGTCTAAAGAATGTTCTTAGTATGTTTTATTATAACCAGCTTATTATTGTATAGGACTTTCATGTCACAAAACATTTATCTTTACATCAATACATTTGCCCCTACTTAGGGCTGTGGATAACAGCTTAAATATATTTTTTATTATGCAATAGATAACTAATGATAAATTTCATTTCTCTTACTAATAACATGTTTTAGCTATGTATATATACATAGTCCCATGTCAGCATTGTAGCCGTTGTATCATGAAAGCAAAAACAAAACATTTTTCTACTACGGTTATGATATATATATATTACATATTCCAAGGATAGCCTATGCCTATTCCAAAAATCGGTCAAAACTTCATTTCCAATTTTACTGCAAATGTGAGTTGTGTTTTTAATGAACATTAATTGCTTATAAAATTAACAACACAAATGATGCCTACATTCAAACAAACTTTCATAATCATACAATATATCCTGTTGTGAAAATTATTAGTATACAATCACCAATAAAGTACCCCCACAAATAAATGGATACTTAATTAATGCACATGGTTTATTTAGTTAGAATCTAGTTTCGAACGACGCCTCTTGCTCGCTATGTTTTTGTTATGTTCAATTAAACTGCCCGCACTTACTCGATATAATTAAGTTGTCGTTTTTTAATTTTAGAACATTTTATATTCAATATACAACTTTATTATAAAAGTATATGTTTTCAGTTAAATACTAGAACATTATCCAAATGAAACAACACACACATACACAAATATCAAATTAATGATAGAAATATGGAGTTACCGACCACAGAATTATATTTGTAAGCATTAGTAAGCATATAGGACACTAATGATACTTGATGACATAGCATAATATCTCACTTGTATCTCACATGTTTTTCAACACAATATTTTAGGAGTTCTAATGTTTACGGCTTTTACAGTTTACTGTCTATAATTATTCAGGTTTCTAGCGTGAAACATATATATACACACACACACACAAACACACACCTAAAACTACATAAAAAGGGAAGTTTACAGTACACTACCTACAGAGCTTTCGTTGATCGTATTTCTCCGATACTTTCAAACTGAGGTCTACTTGAAGAAACTCATAAAGAAAAGCACTGAGGCGGAGTAACATTTTGACGTAATGTTAAGACCTTTCTGTCAACAACTGTATTTATTAGATTTTAAATACAGCTAACTAATTTCGTTACAAAACTTCACTTGTCAGACTCCCAAAGAATGATAAATGATTAATGAAATTCGTATGTCTTACGACACTATCCTATTTGGCAAGGTAACACATTATTTTGCAAGTTCTAAAAATCTAAGAAACCTCTCACTTCGGATGAAGTTCTACTATTTAAAAGTTGCACTAATCGTTTATTTATATACCAACTTCACAGATGCAAGTTCACAAACAAAAATGCAGCTTAGTTTTTGTTTTGTTTTTCTGCTTAAAGGTAGCAAAATTTTCGAGAGTTTTCAATGTAAAACTGTGGGTTTGCACAAATATGATCTATAGTTTTACACTTTCACAGAAGATTTATATATAAATGTTTATTGCAAGTATCAGTAACTGTTTCAATATATTTATTATTTCGGAAAAAAAAAACTGCTGTTACGGAAACTTAGAAAAGAAGCTTTATTTTAATATTACTCGAAATTAAAACTACTTCTTACTGTCAAACATAGAGAAATTATTTATGACTGTTCTGTCTTGCATCGCGCCAAACATGCTCGCCCTTTCAGCCGTGGGGGCGTTAAATGTGACGGTCAATCCCACTATTCGTTGGTAAAAGAGTAGCCCAAGAGTTGGCGGTGGGTGGTGATGACTAGCTGCCTTCCCTCTAGTCTTACACTGCTAAATTAGGGACGGCTAGCACAGATAGCCCTCGAGTAGCTTTGTGCGAAATTCAAAAACAAAGAATGTTCTGTCTTGACGTCATACACACGAAAAACAACGTTGCAACATTTTTAATGTTTTCACCGAAGGTTCTGACTGATGACGGCTAAAGTTAAGCGGAAATATGCAGGATCAAATGCACTAACTAAAGTGTGTTAAATCACAGGCTATGACGTCATGTGAATTAACGTTTATAAAAATATAGGGTGTTGTCCAGTGCACGCTTGCTCTCGGTACCCTTCCCCTTAAAGAAGTCATTCACGCATGCACGCACACATGCGGTAATACTATTCCCACCAAGTACATGAACATTGATCGAACCAGCCATCTCGAAGTCGAAACAGCACTATAAAACATACATTCTTTTATTGTTATCGTCTCAACGTTTTATATGTATTATATTACCATATATGGAAAACGATATATAAGTAAAATTGGGTTAATATTGCACTACAATGACGTAGGAATAAATATGAATATATTTAATAAGAAAAAAATTATACAGTGATAAGAAATATCGTGCATTGTAAAGTTTTATATACGTGTTTAACAACAGCACTTGTTTTCCTTCGTTTCTTATATTATAGATTAATGTTACGTCCCAGTGACTCATCAGGATGGTTTATAGGTTGTGTGGAATCTCCGCGCATCTTCCGAGATAATTCTAAGGCTCGTAAAAGCTACTGTACGCGAATCTCCTGAGAGCAGGAATTTCTGCTATGGTATAACAAATATCACGCGTAAGTTACCTAGTATTCCAATCTTGTCCATTGGGTAATTGAAACATATTTTTTTCTGCGCTTGGTTAATTAGTTGTTATTTCATTACACTCCAGGAATACACAGGCTTAACTAGCGTAGATAAATGCATAAACAGAACATTTAGGCTTTTAGAATAATACTATTCGAGATGTTTTAACATGTATTCGAATTACAAAAAAGCAATTTATGGTAGTAGTTAAAGAGGTATTAAATACCCTCATATCATAAAGCACTGCAGAATAATTCATAGAAGTCACTGGATGAAAGGGGCTATGGTGTTTGGAAACCATCAAACGAAGTTCTGGTATATGCAAATAAAGTATAAATTCATGTTGCTATACAGGATAGGCAATTTGCATGCACGTGCTTAGTAGAGGCCCGGCATGGCCAGGTGGGTTAAGACGTTCGACTCGTAATCTGAGGGTTGAGGGTTCGAATCCCCGTCGCACCAATCATACTCACTCTTTCAGCCGTGGGGGCGTTATAATGTGACGGTCAATCCCACTATTCGATGGTAAAAGAGTTGGCGGTGGGTGGTGATGACTAACTGTCTTCCCTCTAGTCTTACACTACTAAATTAGGGACAGCTAGCGCAGATAGCCCTCGAGTAGCTTTGCGCGGAATTCAAAAACAAACAAACAAAAACGAGCTGAGTAAAAACTAGTTAATATTTACACCCCTGTTGTTTGATAAGCTCGTGTGTTAGCTGTCGGTAAATTTCGGGTCAAAACAAAATCGTCTATCGTTGCATATTGTCATATTTTTATCCCTCTCTATAAAAAAAAACCTTGGTCATTTTAACCAATCTTACGACCACCATGTAATCATATGTGTTTATACACGCACGCGCACACACACATGTATACAATAACTTTTAATGTAGTAAGTGTACCTTCATGAAATTTATCCATCTTTTAGTAAACAACACAACTCTTTTGTAAACAAAAAGGTGAGATTTTTAAAACCAGCTGAGTATAAAATTCGGGTACAAGCGTTCCTTATTTACGCTATATACGATGCGTAAGTCTCTAATATTAAGGAACACTTTATGTTCGTCTGTGGATTCATCTCCTCCTAAACGAGTTGATCAAACCAAAGCAAACGTGGCATGTTAGCTGCGTAATCCAAAAGCAAACTAAATTCATATTCAGCTTTCCAGTAGGTTAAAAATATTTTTGTGACAATATTCGGCATATCATTACTGCATTAGCTATTATAAATTGCTGAGTTTAAATAAAACTAAGCTCACAAGAGAATTCTAAAAGTCAAAACTTTTAAATAACATTTCCAGCATTTTGGCTTATTTCCCTGTAATAACCAAAATATAGAGAGATAAAATATCTAGCCACAACGCGGAGAATGAAGATCTTGCTGCTGTTTTAGTTTTTGATTTACACCATTTAACTTTGATATATATATACTATGGTTAGAATAAGTGCTTGAGGCTGAATTAGAGAAGTATTTCATAATTCAAATTCAAGATTGTTATTAAACTTAATGCATTAAATATACCACATTCAGGCAGTAGAAACCTTAACCACATCTCTACTGTGAACTGGACTGCTTTGAACAAGAAATGATGCAAATGCTTTGCCATTTCTGTCAAGTTTCTCAACTTGACTGCTACACCTCTTCACTTTCGACATTCCCTGTGAACAAATTTCTTGATGAATGAACACTACTGAAAAATCTTACAGACATTTTGCTCATCTTCAGCATATTTGAGCGGGTTTTCAAGAGAAAAAAAAAAAGACTTAAACTAACCTTCAAAACTTTTAAGATAAGACATTTGAAATGCATTACAGGAGCTTCAGAAAGAAACCTATTACGGACTGAGAATTCAATTTTATTTGTAAACTTTCACCAGCCCTATTGGGTGTTACCAAGGGTATAGCTGAGTATGCAATTTGCCTCTCAAAAATTTGTCAAGTTGCACATCTACTTAATTAAGTATTTTCTTTAAAGATGTGGCTAAATTTATGAAATCAAAGGCTAACTCAGACTCTAACTGGTTTAAATGGAAAGTGACTTTCATATTAAGGCTAAAAGTACTTTTTCCATCTTACAGATTTCAAATTTCATTTTAATGACTCCTAGAACCTCTTAAATGAATAGCAAAATCAGAAACACTTTATTTTATCTGTTATTTTTCTCAACCCTAACACTGTATGGACTTTATCAATTTGACCGACATAAAAAATGTGAGATCTGAATTACTCTTTTTCTTTCTAGAATGATTACAGATTGTAACAGACAATTAGTTACTCTTCCTAAAACGTTTAGCCCTCTATTCTCAGCAGTTTTTCATTTCATTTTATCGTTTTATTGTTCTTTGAACTGTGTTAAAGTACTAATCGTGTGTAATAAAAGATAAATCACGCTGCGACAACGTAGCTCAACTTACGTAAATAAATTACACAATGTGCGAGCAGCCCACTTACAACGTTGATGAGAAATATTTATTAAACTTTTTCCAAGTATATCTTCTTATCTAACCTAATAAGTTCATAACTTTTACATTTTAATTACTTTTATAATTAATTAAAAATGTGCCAAAAAACAAGAAATGTTATTTACTGTTCGCCTCTTGTTTTCTTTGTTGTTGCTGTCAGCCTGTCCCTAGGTGGGACATTGGTAAATATATGGGCTTACTGCACTAAACTCTGGGGTTCGATTCCTCGTAGTGGACACAGCAAATAGCCCAATGTGGCTTTGCTAAAAGTAACAAATACACAAATAATCTGTTGGCGATCCAATGAAACGTAAGCCCTGTCTTTTTGGTGCTAGTATTGAAACTGTGGGGTGAAAGTGATGTTTTTATCAGATGGTCTGCTTTGATGTTTAAAATTACTATGCTTTCAGTTGATAATAGAAAACAAAACTGTTACTGCTTGAAATATATATCAGTATTTTTCACAGGCCGTATGTATTTTTGAATAGAGTTCGTATATGGTGTACGCACTTAAAAAAAAAAAAAACTACTGCTAAGGCTGGGTGACCGATAAATATCGTTCACTGGTTCGATTAAAAGTGGTATTCCTTAAAGTTTCCATTTAATATAATTAACTAGCAGCGTTGATATACGAATATTTGTGCAAACATAATCAGTATCATTTTATATTTTACGCCATGATTAGATGAAAATGAGTTCCACAGTACACTAGTCCATTATGCTTATTGAATTTGTTCGCAAAACTACTCAAGAGCTATCGCCAATCAATAACACACCCAGCACCCTCCGCCATGTCTTGAGCTACTCTATACTAACAAATAATGGAATTGATTGTAACATATAACGTCCTTATGCATGTTCAGCGACGAGTTTTGATCTCGAGACCTGCGAGTTGAACACCATAACAATCGTGTAATGATACATGAACATTTTCAAGTGTTAGCACTCTTCACTAACCTTTCCATTCAGTTAAAACACGGTAATAAGCATAAATACTGTTTCACATTACATCCGATTTTTTTAAAACAGAGAAATCAGTACGCAGGCAACTTGATATTAAAAATACTGGGAACTTCTGATACAGATATTATATTGTCTAAACAATGCACACGTGTCAGTTTAACATTCAAGACTATGTGAAACTGTTTTGCACAATAGCTAAATACAATATACGTGTTGATAAATAATAATATAAAGAAATCTTACAAAACTATGCGATTTTGATTGCCTAACTGCTCGGTTTTTTATGTCTGCCCGATTGTTTCAGAATGATAATAATATTAAAAAGGTACAAACATTGAAACAACCGATATATATATATATTTATATGTGTGTGTGTGTGTGTTTTTTTAGATCCACTCGTGATTATAAAGTATTAATTTAAGTATGCAAGATGTTTCAGTTACTATTGTTTTTTGTTTTTTTTTGAGAGTACAATTTTTGTTCAAATCTCATTTTCAGATCTCCATATTGGTAAACTGGAAGTTACGAATTCGCTCCACATGGTTGTTTATTCACTCAAACTATGTAGTTTCTTAACACACAGGGTGAGTTTTTAAAAACAATTTTCACACTTCAGCGCGTCCATACCTTTCAAACGATATGACATACGAATATGAAATTGCACAGAAATATAAAGAGTATCATGGAGTTGCACTTGCCACGGTTGTCATCAGGGGTAAAACTATAACCTAACGTCTAATGAGTTACAGAAATTTTCAAAATTGTGCTCCTATAGCGCCTAGAATGCATTGCATCCATGTGACAGCGAGCATTACAGCAACAATAAGCATCTTACTTGGTGTGATGGCCACTTCCCGAACAATTGCATCCTTAATGCGGTTGACATGGTATGATGCAGGCATTTTGTTTGCACAATATTTTGAATGGCCCGATACAAAAATTCGTGAATCCTTGCGCATGGAGTGGTAGGCAGATCTCCACAAGTTGCATACGAAGAGCTGGTTTAGGTCAGGAATTGTGCGTGACTCTCCACGGTTTACGCATTACTTCAGGTCCTCTCAAAACCAGAAGCTATGTCCGACGCGCTAGGAAAGTGACATGGTTCTATCTTGAAAGTGCTTCTACAAGACCTGATTACCAAGATGTGGAGGAGTACCTGGATGAAAATCGTAGCGTCTATGATATTTCGTTATGCGGGTTTGCCATATGCATATGCTGATGGTTTCAAAACATTAACAAAGACAATGTGGAACCACACCACAGCTGTCTTAACATCATGGAGGTATGTAGGAAATATTACACGTGGATAAGTTATCGATTAGTTAATATAGTTGCAAGTGTTGACATTTCTCGGAAATGTGGAGTGTGTTTCGTTACGACATTGATCATCAACTTCGAGTTTCCTAAAGACCTGCAACGCGAAGTCAATACATCGGATTAAATCCGTCTCCTTCAGTGCTTGAGTATGATACAACTTGTAAGAATACGTCTGCAAAGTTAACCGAATAACCTTATGAACAGTTCAAATTGGCAAATCTGGACACCAGGTGACATAATGTGCACTAGTGCACGTTCGTGAGCCTGTGCTAGCTTGTTCTGCTACGGCATGGTTGACCTCAGAAATAGTTTCAACAGATGTCACTGGTTACCCTGAATATGGCTTACCACAACCGTAGCCTGTCTCCTTAATTTGTTTTTTTATGAGGTTGTGCACGTGCCACACTAGAACAAAGCTCTCTGCAGATGTCAAACGTGCTATTTTCCGAATGCTGCCTTGGCATTACATCCTTTGGTGGAATAACATTTCTATAGTTCACCTCTTTGCACATTTTCCAGATTATTACATTTCACGGGCTCATTATAGCCATGAAAAATACACGAGACAGAAATCACACCGGGTCTCCCATTGACAACAATAGTATTTAAATCTCCGCAATATCCGTAACATTCTGTTACAATTTTACCTTCCTGTGCGATAACAGTTTGAGAGACATGACGCGCTGAGCTGTGAAACGTTCTTCATAATTACCCTGTATTACAAAAAAGTTTGTAGCCTCTTACGAACCACTAAAATAATTATGTACAATAAAAAGAAAATCACTATTCTTACCTTATACAAGGAAATTAGTAAAATAGAGAAAAATTAAACAAAGTGTAGGTGCCTCCAATTATGATACTGAACGTACATAAACTGAATCATAAACATCATAATATTGTGTAAACTTAAATTATAGTAATACTAATGTCTTAGTTAATAGCGCATAAGATACCTACATAAATTTATTGTCTATATATAATAACAGGTGAAATACAGGAACTCCTGATATTCGTACATAAAAATAATAATTGCATATGGTTAGTTACCAGCAAATAATCTGCTTCCGTATTCAATGTATCTTAGACGGATAAAGAAAAGTTTCGTTTCAGATAATCTCAGACGTGCTAATAATCAACTAAAAACTTAGTCTGTAAGGATAATGTATTATCTTAGTTTTAAATGTTGCCCCTGGATAGGGTCCGTCTATGCAGTTTCCTACCCAGCAAGTGTTCTAAAGGCGTTGAACGACAAGAAGTAGAAAGATAAAACAGCAGTTTGATAATAAAATAAAAGGTCCTTAAAGTCAAAATTATGCTTAACGTCTTAAGAGTTGAATCAGAATCTTTTTCTAACATTTTTATTTGTTGTTGTTTAAATTTTATTAATGGAGATTAAAATGTTTATTTTCTATGGCATGATTTTCATCTAGTAACAAGATTTCTTTTGCTATTCTAAACTGAATGGTATTTCACATTTTTTGTTCAATTCAACATAAAGTGAAAATTATCACAAAATACATTACTTATATGACAGACCCAGTATGGCCAGGTGGGTTAAGCGTTCGTCTCGTAATCTGAGGATCGCGGGTTCGAATCCCCGTTACACTAAATATGTTCGCCCTTTCAGCCGTGAGGGCGTTATAATGTGACTGGCAATTCCACTATTCGTTGGTACAAGAGTTGGCGGTGGGTGGTGATGACTACCTGCCTTCCCTCTAGTTTTGCACTGCTAAATTAGGGACGGCTAGCGCAGATAGCCCTCGTGTAGCTTTGCGAGAAATTCAAAAAACAAACAAACCTGTCTGACACATTTTCACACCTAAAAATATGTTAATGCCTGTTCCCATAAATATTTTTCTAACTGAGGAACTTTCCATAGCTACGAAAAGATTATTATTGTATAATTGTTAAATGCGTAAATATCCATATTTCTTCAAAAACATAAATAAGCTGAAATGTTAATTAAAAAGATATATTTTAATGCAAAACCATAAAAATACAATTTGCTACTGTGCAAAAAACGAAACATTTCCAATGATAAATCATAATTTAAATACAGTTAAACGATGCTTGAAAACGCCTAGAATTTGTACAAATACCAAGAATGCAAATAGCTGATACTGAGTCTATAAATTACGTACTAAAATAATTCCTTTAATATTTATAAATCAGATGACATCTTCATGTAACTGTACTTTTGACGAAGTTATTTTCATAATTACAAAATAACTAACTCACGAAACGGAGGAAGCTCAAGCTAGGCCAAAGTCGTCTGCAGTACGCCAATACCGTAGTGTAGTCAATAAAAATCAACAAAAACACCTGATTCTTGCTTTAAACACCTCTCATTCTCCGACCACTAAAGAAGTAATTTCTTCAACATTCACCCAGAGACCAATTTGTTTTCTTTCTCAATGAGGTCCCACGAATTTCTTTAAAGAGTGTACGATACGAACGCATAATACCGGACACCCAAAACAGACACTCAATACTCTTCATTGATTATCCCCTGCCGAACAGCTAACCTAAACTGTCCTTGGTTGGCATAGAAACAGCGCCGTCTCTCGGTAAAATGGTAGTTTGATCAATAATTCACTTGAGGAAGTATTTAAACGTACATAGTAGTATTTTAGAAACCCTGAAGCTGCATTTATAAAAGTCTTAAGCCACTTTAAATTATAAAGAAAAATATTTTTAGGATTGAAAATAATCATTATCTCAATATATCTTATACACTCAAATGCTTAGGTTTTGTAGAACAAGACATTTTAAAGTTATTCTTTCACTACTAATACCAAGGTGTGCATATTATAGCAAATTTGTTTGTTTGTAGTTAAGCACAAAGCTATACCATGGGCTATCTGTACTCTGCTCACCATAAGGATCAAAACCCAGTTTATAGCGTTGTAAGTACGCGGACATACCGCAGTGCTTTTGGGGGGCATCACAGCACCCTCTACGTCACACATAAATATAAAATATAGATACGAAACATTAGAAACAATCTAGCTATTTCCACTTGCGTTGAAATACAGTTTTATAGTTTAACCAAAATGTATGATTTAACGTCTCCAAAACTTGGTTTTGACTTTTCTTCTATAATATCTTGGTATATTTCTTTTGATAATTTCTTCAAGTGAGACTAGCGAACGGAGGTTGTGATCAATATATGGCTTATCCCCACCTCAATGTGGATCCTACTTCCGTAGTCACCTCCAAAACCTAGGGTACATTTTATATCCCACATTATAGCCTATATCTTAGGGATACTCTTGATATGTGCGGCGTCTTTGACATTATTTTTGTTTGGGCTTTTCGTTTATCAAAGGTTTTGATTTGCTGTTTGAAACACAGTTCTTCCTTTTGGTTTTATTTTGCTTGACTGTTTAAATATTGATTTTAATATTAATTCTCTGCATGTATATATATAAAATAAATTCAATCTAGCTATAGTGTGTGATATATATATATATATTTATATATATCACACACACTATAGCGAGATTGAATTTATTTTATTTTGGCTTTAACGTATTATTTTTCATTATCACAAATACAATTACATCTATATTAGATAAAGCTTTTCCTTCGGACATTCGTTATCTGTGTGAAGGAGAGGTCCGCTAAAACGGCTTAGACAACAAACTAATGGTCTACTTTGATTTATTTGCAATGAAGTCTGGGGCAAGTACTTAGTCTTCAGTTTCATAGCCACTCAAGATATTTTCTCAGCTCCTGTTGTAGAATCCTCAAAGTAACCAGTGAGGTACATATGTTGGGACATCATGTTTTAAACCCAATAAATATATTGACTACTTTAATGTTATAAGTGGCATAAAAGCTTTGTGATTAAATCTGTTGTTATTATTTACTTGCTGGTATATTTTGAACTATCACCTTTTTTTAACCGAATGGTCGTTTGTTTGTTTAGAATTAAGCTTAAAGCTACACAATGGGCTATTTGTGTTCTGCCCACCATGGGTATTGAAACCCGGTTTAGTAGTGTGAGTCCGCAGACATACCGCTGTACAATGAGAGGCAAACCAAATGAGCAATTTTGGGGACTGGGTGGAAGGGGCAGCCCTTCAGGCTATCTGGCATCAGTAGAAAATAATGTTTCATGCACGAGTTGACTAAAGACTTTCAATATTATCTACGAAACTGCATCTGTAACAGAACGTTTATACATATTCTGCTTCCATATGGTATTGTTTGGAAGCTCCTACTGGTTTTATGACTTTTTCATTGTTTCAGCAGCATGAGAACAATATTACGCTTGAATCACACGTTTCGCTCATGCAATATGTACCAAAATTAGACGTTTGCCTTGAAATATCAAAGCTGTTTATGCCAGTAAATACTTCTGGCACTTACAATATAATGAATGTGATAGGATAACTGGTGTAACGTGTGCGTATTAAACCATGGTAGCAAGTAAATACACTAAACAGACTTAATAATCAGTGATGACGAGAAACCCACTTGTTGAGAAATTTATATGCAAAAACGGCTCGTTTGGGCTGAGAAAACACTTTACATAGAAGTATTTTTCGTTTTGTGTATTTGTCAATAAGAGTCTGCATTAAATCTCGTGATGATTGTAAACAGACGGACAGACAAACGTGTGTGTGGTTTCTTATAGTAAAGTCTCATCGGGCTATTTGCTGAGCCCACCGAGGGGAATCGAACCGCTGATTTTAGCGTTGTAAATACGTAGACTTACCGCTGTACTAGCGTGGGGCTCAGACACGTGTAACCTTTATCACCAACATAATACACATATATAAATATCTAAAATAAATAATTGTATTTAATATGATACCACCATTTTACGAAAATAAGATATTTAGTTGCCAATAGATTAATAAATTAACTGTACAATGATTTCTTTTAGAGCATCGAAACTTTGTTTAAACTGCATCAGTAAGGAATGGAAAATAAGGAACCTAAGCCTAAAGATCTCTATTACCGTTCTTAATAATGGTAGGAAGAAAAAAAACGAAAAAGAAGAAAAAAATTGGCTCTAGACCAAAGAGTCTATTATTAAGTACTCCACAACATATTGCATTAGGTTAACTTTCTGGGAGCTTGACTTTACAAGTAACTGCACATTGCTTACTGTACTGTCAGTGTCTGAAAATTTTCTGAATTAGACTTTTTGGCAGATCACATAAGTGATGTCCTCTTAACAAAGTATTTCCACTTAAGCGTCCAGAGAAAATATTACGTTATCACAATGCTATTGTGATATTCCTGCTCTGTTTAGGTACCAGTGTATTTACCTACCATGCTGTTAAAATAGAGAGTTTAAAATACCGGTAAACCAATAAGAACAATATCTTATCGTTTTATTTTTTAGAAAATGTTATAATTTCTACAAATCGAAAATAAAATACAAATTTTGAACAAACTTGCTTTTAGGAAAAGAAACGGTACGAAGTTATATGAGAATTTTTTCTTAACTAGTAGAGCTTTTGCGAGCTTCCTCTGTAACATTTTTCTGAAGAGATCAAGTTCAGGTTAGATACCTTGAAAAACTTCCTACAGAACTTTTTCAGAATGTGAATGTTGGCATCCAGTACCATGTTTAAGTAGAACGAAAAACAACGACATTGGAGTTGCATCAGGTGACAGATGTGGTCGAGTAGTAGTGTGATTTCAGCTTCTTTTTCGGTTATCCATTTCTATGGCACCAGACACTGATTTGTGCCTCAGAGCTTGTAAACCTCAGTGAGCTTCAAATCCTTCTTTCTCATGTTTTTAACGAGACCAGAGGGTACTTCCATCTTCATTGCAATATGGCTTTCGTTATTCTAGCCTGAAGTCTGAGGATGAGAGCGTTGCTTCAGGTTAGATTGAAGAATGGGTTTTGAGGTTCCCTTGCTGTTTTATTGGCTCGATTTTCCGGTTTTCTTTCTTGTATGGATAAAACTGAAGACTCCCTTCATCCAAATGTCGTGTCCTTTGTGCGTTCACTTTTTACTAATCTTTGAATGCGCATTATACAACTTGAAAAATACTGTGACATATAATTATTCCAATCATAGGTCGGATATTCACCTAAATATAGAAGTTATAAACATATTACCGTGGCGCTATAGCTCAAATCTTTTAAGAATCACCACTGCGTTAAGATATACAAATAATTCTTATATACAGCTTCCACCATATGTGTACATGAACCTCCACAAAATGTTATTCAATCGAAGGTACTTTTGCGAAACAAAGCGTGGAAGTACTAAATTTCAAATAGTTATATGTAATGCAAAGAAACATTAAAGACAAAATGACAGTTTCTCAATCATTCAGTTAAAATATCTCTAGATTAAATAATATACCACAACAAAATCAAGAGGAATATTATTTTCTGTATTCCTCCCTTTCTTCCCCAGGAAAGTTTGGTTTGTATTGAATTTCGCGCAAAGCTACTCGAGGGCTGTCTGCGCTAGCCGTCCCTAATTTAGCAATGTAAGACTAGAGGGAAGACAGCTAGTCATCACCACCCATCGCCAACTCTTGGGCTACTCTTTTACCAACAAATAGTGGGATTGACCGTTACGTTATAACGTCCCCACGGCTGAAAGAACAAGCATGTTTAGTGTAACCTGGATTCGAACCCGCCACCCTCAGATTACGAGTCGAACGCCTTAACCCACCTCTTTATGCCGGACTCTTTAAATAGACGAGCAGTTTTAATTTGTAGTTATGTGCGTGTGTTTGATTGTATGTAGCAGTCAAGAGAAAAATAATACTTTAGGTCTTTATTTTAGGTTTAATTTGAAGCACTAATTACAAGAAAGGAAATTATATTTCGCGAGGAATGGGTTTTGCGACAGTACTATCGTTTTTTGAATAAAAAAACAAAAAAGAATCAGGTTGAATGAGTTGCAAAAGCTGTAGCAGAGGTAACAAAAGCTAGGTATTAAAACAAATGTTGCAATCTAAAGAAGTCAATTGACTGTAGACACGCTACACCATACCGTGTGAGCCCACTGTGCTGGTATGCATGCGTTGACAGCTAGAAACACATTCACATGACGCCTAGAACAGTGTATAATTTAATAAGATAAGTTAAATTAATATTTTCTGTTTTATCGATAATTTTTAGCAAGTTAATATATTTAACAAAATTATTTGTTGAAAATTTCGGATAAGAACTTATCAAAATATGGATTAAAGAAACAAAATATTTTACACTAATGGTATAGTGTGATCTGTCTTTTCAGGTTAGCTTAGATTGTTTCCAAATCATAACACTGCACGTTTTTTTTTTATATTTTGATCTCAGATAAATTTGTCTCGCAGAGGCGTCTAAACCGGGGATGCTATAGCACCCCTTTTTACATATTTGACTTCTATAGTATCTGCAAATTATATTATCTGCTTGTATAACCAAGCACCCTTACTTTGCAACCCCTTCCTACACCACTACTTCGCCTCATGTCTTGTGTTCTCTATCAAGTCTTCAAGCGAAAATAAAATTTTGTGGAAAATTATATGTCTTTCCTTGTCCTTTTCTTGTTTGTAGACTAGATGAAATGTCGTTACACCGTTGAGCGGACACCAAGCGCAGTGGAGCTAGCTCCACCCACTCTCTTCACACAGTCCGAATAATTCGATTCAAACGTATTACATAGTTGTCCTATAGGACGTTTTTATACTAGAAATATATTTAGACGTCACGCAATGACATCGTCTGTTCCTATCTCTTCAAAAAAATAATAGAAACAAAATTCCTGCTTGAGCAATCACATTAAGACACATTTAATCCGCTCCTTGATATGTAAATTCTTAGAGGGTTTGACTTACCTGAATAAATTATATTTCTTTCTAACTATAGAAACTTAGTTAACATACTATTTTATATCACTTTAGAAATTTTCATTTTTGTTGCCAGAAAATCAGTAGTTTTATTAAGCTTTAGGGAAAAAATTAAAGTAAGAAAAAGTGTTGATTTTGAGAACAAAACAGTTGTTATAAAACAAAGTTTTTAAGGAATCGCAAGACTTACGCCATACGATTTTGAAAAAATAATTCTTCAAATTCTAAGAGATATAACTGGATACACAAGACTCAAAATCTGATGCTTTTTATAACCCCTGAACTCTAACTTTTCAAAAACAATATATAAAGTTATGTTAAAACTGTTTTTCCAAATTCACAGAATTTTTTACTCCATTGTACTATTTAAATGATAGTGTAGTCTTTCTTCATATCTTATCTTCCCTGTTTGTTTTCTTTTAGTGCAACAAATAACTTCTGTTTTAGTATCTTTAATTTTAACACACTGTCGAAAATCGTTTAATAAAACATTTTAAACTGAAGAATAGAGAACGTATGAAGGTTCACTCTTTCTTGAACATAACAAAATTAATACAAACCGTGACGACGTATCAAAGACAGTGTAAGTTATATCAACAGAACATAAAACAACATAAACAATGTAGATTTTCTGTACGGAACATACGACAATATTCAATGTGTTGACAGAACATCAGCTAATATACACTGTGTCGAAATGTACATTAATTCGACAGAACATAAAATAATAAACAGTTTCGACTTTACAAAACAAGAGGCAATGTACATTGTATTGACAGAATATTAGGCACTGTATACTACATCGACAGAACATAAAATAATATACACTGTGTTGACAGAACACAGCGTGTATGACTTGTGCACTATATAGAGATACACTACACAAAACGCATACTGTGCACACAGCGTGAGAAGAGCATATGCTTTGTTTGCTTTATAATTTCGCGCAAAGCTACACGAAGGCTATCGGCGCTAGCCGTCCCTAATTTAGTAGTGTAAGACTAGAGGGAAGGTAACTTGTCATCCCTACCCACCGCCAACTCTTGGGCTACTTTTTTACTAACGAATAGTGGGGTTGACTGTACCATTATAACGTCCCCAAGGCTCAAAAGGCGATCATGTTTGGTGTACATATGTAAATAAAAAGATAGTGTTCGTGTTATGAAATGAAGACAGTTTCACTGAGTAAAATAACACAGACCGTGTAGTCATTGCAAACAGAACACGATATATAGTTTGTAAAACAACAAGGTAATGCATAGTGTGTAAACAAGAACAAAATAAAACACACCTTGTAAACAAAGATAAGATGATGGGTAATACATAAATATAAAACAAGGTGGTGAATATAATACAAATAAATACTCTATAGGGGCGTGGTTCCATATATGCAAAAATGTAGATGGTTACACATCCTTTTTCCCCTTTTTTCAGCTATTAACCATGAAATCTCTGGTCCCCAAAAAAAAAATAATGAAAATATTAGGTTGAGGAATAATTCGTGAGCGTTTTTAAATAATTTTATTCAAGCATTACATGCAAGACTATACAATACTTCAACGCATGAACACATTACACCCAAAACATTTATTATGATACTTTATTTCATGTAATACCTAGGTATATAGTATGCATTGTTGTAAACGAAATTGCAAGAAATTAAATGCGAAAAGCAGATGGTGTCGAAAATGCTCGATTTTGTCCACTTGACATTCCATTTAATGAGCTGAAAATGAAAGCAAAAATTAAAGACATATGAAAATCAAACACATCATCTATTAGAGCAAAAAATTATCTACCAAATGACATGAAATATTTTGCGAAAGCGTTTCATTTATGAATATATTTTTTTAACTTGAAAAAACGCTCACGAATTATTCCTCAACCCAATATAATAACGCATTGCAATAATTCTATCTCCTATAAATTTAATGCGGCATTTGACGTCCTACAAAGGGCCCTCTAATCTGGGCAAATAATCTTAGCTGAGGTCTTCCAATTACGTTTCTGTACTGTATGAACACAATAAAAGACAGTGTACAACTGTGTGAGAAAACACAAAAATAAAGGACAAGGTTCACTGGATGAGGAGAACATGAACTAGTGTTACATGTTTAACAAAGTTTGTGTTGTGTGAAAATAATACACATAATGTGAACGTGGTCACTATAGCGCTGATACTGTTCTACACAAGTTACATATTACAATCTTTTCTTAAACACAGTTTAAAACAGTTGCGTAATATGGATACGTGCATGCTTGAGATTTACTAAGTAAAGCGAAAATAACTACTTGTTTGCCACAAACTTTTCAAAACCGAAACAATCTAAGTAACTGGTAAAATCAATTTACGTTATCGTTGCTAACCATTTATGCTAAGAACAGGTTTGTCTAAATCTCTCTGCTGTAATTCTTGTTTAGGCTTTAAATAAATAATTTCGGGAATAAGTCAAAACTTGGCTGACATTTCAACATTCGCAGAACTTGTATATATAATATTGTATTAATGTTTTTGTCTTTTTCTTTTATAAATGGAGTTCAGAATTTCCTAAGAAAGTTAGCTTCATAAGGCAATTTCTTGTGACACATTATTCTGGCCTGAGGTGTGTCATATAAATAACATTTTCTGAGAATTAGTTGTATTTTTTATGTACTAGGCCTCCTCAGGTCCATTTCTTTGTGGCACAAACTGAAGCGAAATGCGACGTCTTGTGATAAATCTTACATTATATGATACCAGTCTGTATTACGTATATTTTGCTTTTAATTCCAGCGAATTTTCTCGTGCTGTTTCTTCTTATAAAACTTTAGAAAAAAAAATCTTCACATACACACACACACACAAACACATTTTCAAAAAAATAGGAGACTCTCCTAATTTGATCAGTCTCTTGAATATATATTTCAAATGATAATTAATTTCTAAGAAATACCATCTTGAGAACACACACACACAAACACATTTTCAAAAAAATAGGAGACTCTCCTAATTTGATCAGTCTTTTGAATATATATTTCAAATGATAATTAATTTCTAAGAAATACCATCTTGAGAACACACACACACAAACACATTTTCAAAAAAATAGGAGACTCTCCTAATTTGATCAGTCTCTTGAATATATATTTCAAATGATAATTAATTTCTAAGAAATACCATCTTGAGAACACACACACACAAACACATTTTCAAAAAAATAGGAGACTCTCCTAATTTGATCAGTCTCTTGAATATATATTTCAAATGATAATTAATTTCTAAGAAATACCATCTTGAGAACGTTTGTTTTTCTGTTTTCGGAAGATATTTTATTTTTGGAGCAAACCTTCTTGGGATCACTTACTCGTACGTGTGGGTGGATAAAAACCGTTTTGCAGTTTGTTTCTAAGGCAGTCTTTCTAATTATAGGAAACGTAAATACGGTTAAGTACTTACGACTCGCTTCCAAGAGAAGAATGTCTGGACATGGACTTCGGAGACATCTCGAATTCGCTGTCTGACCTATACAGGAAAGACTCCCGCCGCTGAGGGATAGCATGGACAACCAGGCCAGTTGAAGGACTAGTAGCGTCCAGAAGGTTTCTGTTCTGTCCACTTCCATCGTCTACGTCAAAACTACGATAAAGAGTAATTATTTAACTTCCACTTGTCACAGAAGATGGATTCATAGCCAGTAAGCTAACAGTTTATGAAATCACGTTTTACTTCTATCAAGTTCACTTCATTCAAGTCAGCCAATAAACTGACAGATTTATTTACAGGATCATGTCTTACTTCACTTTACCTATCACTACAAATTAAGATTCATTAACCTGAAGATTATCCAAGGTATTTAACAATAAAATTCCAGACCTGCATAAAATACCGATACTATTAAAATTATATTAAAGAAGCTGAATGCTCGTCATATGACGGGAAATGTTTGTCATTTTTTCTTATAAAAATTATTTATAATCTAATAACAACATATGTATGGAGAATGACTATCCTATTTCTAGTATTTCATAAAAAACATTATGTGTATTTGTTCTTATCCTTTACGTATTGCTTGATTAACATTTCAACTTCTGTGTACTTTTAAGTTATTTATCAACTGTGATTGTTGTGAATTTTACTATGAATTTCAGGGTTTTCTGTATGGACTGTTTTTCTAGTTTTGGTTTTGTTAGCCCGAAGAAGCGCTCTTTAGTTTGTGTATTTTTAAGTCGACCAATAAGCTAACAGTTTACGAAATCATGTTTTACTTCACTTTACCCTTTTACTACAAATTGAAATTCAATAACCTAAAAATAATCTAATATATTTAATAATAAAACTGCAGATCTGAATACAAAATTAAAACGTACTGCGGATAAAACAGTATGGTCCAGGGTTCCGACTGGATAAAATTTGGTGATGTTGCGTAAACATTTCCCCTTGACAAACAAACAAACATAATACGGGCGTTACGCTCGTATGTGGCTGGAACAAAATTTTTGAAGTAAACTTGCTTATTATATCGGCGAGACAGGTGGATAGCTTTCCACCTTTATATAGTACTACTAGATGCGCCTCAGCACTAGTGTTTTGCTACAAAGACAAATAAAAGAAACAACAGAGCTTATGAGTAGAGCAATTATTATGGACATTTGAACAATAACAGAACAATTTGTTTTCGTTATGGCACGCGCTAGTGACCCAAATTTCGACCAAAAATAAGCATTCAAGCGTAAGCTTTAGTAGCAGAAAAAACCCCAAAAAACAGTTTCAATAGTTGAAGCTCATAATGACTTGTATATCTACACATTCTAAAATATATATATATGTTATGGTTCACCCAATAGGAGATATATAAAGACAAAGATGATATTTATACGTATTATTAACAAATGCACACAGACGAATATATCACATTTTGACATCTCTTTAAAACGGGTTTGCCGGTGAATTTAATTTACAGATCTGAAGTGTAACAAGAAGATTCTCATACCTTTCATAAAAAAACAACAACATATTTTATATGTGACACGAAACATGGACGAGGTATTCAAAAAGGAAATAATATTAATTGGCTGTTTTAGATCTATTTCTGTATATTAAGGGAAACAAGAGAATATTAACTAATTTTCAACTTTATAATATATTGAGCCAAGATTCATTAACTTGGCGCTCAGTTTCTTTGTTACTACCTTTAATCGAATCCTGTTGCACAAAACTAACTGTCCTTAATTTTGAAGTGATGGACTAGAGAGAAGGCTGCTAGTCAACACCGCTCACCGCCATCTCTTGAGCTACTCTAATCAAACAGTGGGCCATACAGTCACTATTATAACGCACCATTAGTCCCAAAATGCAGAGCACGATTTTTATTTTTTTTATTTTGTCGCTGATGGAAGATTCACATCTACAGTCCGATACGCTGACCACTGGACAGCCCTTTGCTAATTATGAATATGTTGTTTGTTTTTCAATTTCGTGCAAAGCTACTCGAGGGCTATCTGTGCTAGCCGTCCTTAATTTAGCAGTGTAAGACTAGAGGGAAGACAGGTAATCATCACCATCCACCGCTAACTCTTGAGCTACTCTGTTACCAACGACTAGTGGGATTGACCGTCACATTATAACGCCCCCACGGCTGAAAGGGCGAACATGTTTGGTGCGACCGGGATTCGAACTCGCGACCCTCGGATTACGAGTCGAACGTCTTAACACACTTGGCCATGCCGGGCCTTTATGAATATGAAAGTATATCCTTAACTGTAATAATTATGATCTTAAAATATTTGGGCTTTGTATCAGCATTGGTATTACTTGTTTTTCTGTCAGTTCACTTTTCTCCATCTTAAATACTTTTTTTTAACTTTTGTTGATTATTTGCCTTCGTTATTAATAGATATCTCGACTGACGAGACAGAAATTATCATAAAAATTCCAGTTCTCAACCCGTAGCGTAAACAAAGTCAGATTTACTTACAACAATGTAAACTGTGCTTTTATCGCTAGCTTGTACAATATACATTAAAACACAAACTACACTCAATTATGTGTGTATCTCACGGAGGAAGAAGAAGATTGGATGAAAATTATTTAACCAACGTGAGTCCACGTGTAGTTTTCAGAACAAACGATGTTTCTATCTTTTAAGTCTAATTAGAAACTAATAAAGAAAGACGTATTTTAGCAATCATTCAAGTAATACTCTTAAATTATACACTAACAGCTAAGTTGCAACAGTTTCAAGCCCGAAGTCTTGACTTCTAAGTTGAAACGTGTACAGGACTAATTGTTACATCTTGGTTGACGTCCAAGAAACGTAACGATCTTCCTGCGTTAGTCACATAAACAGGGACTTAATGCCACGTAGTCTTAGAATGAAAAAGGTGTAGTTCTTGAGTCACAAACATGTTGGCATTTCGAGATATAGACTCTCTCGCCTGATTGCATTAAATAAAACAAACACTAAAGTAATACATTTTGAAACAAAAAAAGAGAAATAGAAAATAATATTCAGAAACTAGTGATGACGAGAAACCCACTTGAAGTAAAAATGTATTCTCAAGATGACTGGTGTGAACATTAGAACTTTAACTGAAATAAAGTACTGAACAATGTTTCGAAATTCTTATTACATCTTCAGGTTAAGTAATACAGGGTTAATTTCTATAGAAATAAAGTAGGCGTAGATTTGTAGTTTAATTATACCTTTTAACTGTGTGATATGAACGTGGTTTAACTTTGCAAGCTATGCCTATGCTTGCTATGTAGAACCTTTATGAATTCAAAACCTTCTTAAATTTCGTTATAGAGGCAAATACATAAAAAATCGCCATGTTAATGCCTTGTCCATGTAAGAATTGTTTTGTGAAACAACGAAGACATAACGAGAGGACAAGCGTGAACGTCTTCATTTTGAACTCTTCCAAAGGAAAGATTACACAACATCAAACGTCATACTTGAAGTTTAGGTAAGTATACGTTGGTTTTAAACTGTTTATACATTACATTTTATGAAAAGGATTGGATGTTTAACCTCTTAATTCTAATCCTTAAACTTGTCAAAGTGGTTTAACATTGTTTACAGGATACAGAAACGGAAGACTTAGAAATAAAACAAACTGAGAAGAAATGTTCCAGTAACTGATGTTGATTTAAGTTTGTAATAAAACACTTTCAAAAATGAGAAATTGTGAGAAGGAGGTAAAGTAAAAATAAATGATATTTGTACGTGATCGTATTTTTCCTTCTCACTGGACAACAAGTAATATATAGGGAAAAAAGAACGTGTTCAACAAAGAGCAGCAGGAGCACGGGAAGTGGGAAGAGGGAAGCTGTATAACTATTTATTATATTAAATAACTGAATTACATACAAACATATATGACTGGTAAGTGTGAACGTGCATGAAAATAGAAACCTTAGAATAACTCAGAGTATATACGTTTATTATTAATAAAGCTTTTATTGAAATAGTCAAAGGTGCCTCATAGTAATAGTCTACAACAATAAAATCAGATGTGGAAAGTATGTTTAAACAGAGCGATATTTAATAGAACACAAGAGTAAGGTTTATCTGTTCTTAATACAGCTTAAGAGTAGGGTTTATCTGTTCTTAATACAGCTTAAGAGTGAGTTTATCTTGTCTAAGTAAAGTTTAAAAGTGAATTCAGCTGGTCTAAGTAAAGTTTAAGAGTGAATTTAGCTGGTCTAAGTAAAGTTTAAGAGTACGGTGAGTGAAATCTAAGTACAACTTGAGAAGCGTGTATCTGTGTTTTAGTACAGCATGGGACAGTGGTTTAACTGGATTTTCGTACAACGAAGGAAAGTGATTTATTTTGGTTTTAGTACAGCTTAAGAATGCGTTTCATCCGAGTCTTACTACAGCTTAAGAGTGCGGTTTATCTCAGTCTTAGTACAGATTAATACTATGGTTTAAGTGTCTTAGTACAGCTTAAAAGTAAAGTATATCCAGGTCTTAGTATGATTTAAGACTGTGGTTTATTTATATCCTAATACAGCTTAAGACTATGATTTATTCGGGTGTTTCGTACAATTTAAGAGTGAGTTTATCCAGTTCTTAGTACAGCTTAAGTCTGTGGTTTTTCCGTGTCCTAGTACAGGTTAAGAATGCGGTATATTCGGATCCAGATACATGTAGTGGAGTAACTGCTCTGTTTATGTAGTGTAAGAGAATATAGCATCGTAAATTTTTTTAATATAATATGAAAACAGTGTTAAGTACGCTAATTTAACGTCCTAAATTTTCTTCAATATAGTATGAAAACAGTATTAAGTATGCTGATTTCACGTCCTAAATTTTCTTTGATATAGTATGGAAATAGGATTAAGTATGCTAAATTCACGTCCTAAATTTTCTTTAACATAGTATGAAAATAGTATTAAGTACGCTAATGTAACGTCCTAAATTTTCTTCAATATAGTATGAAAACAGTATTAAGTATGCTGATTTCACTTCCTAAATTTTCTTTAATATAGTATGAAAATACCATTAAGTACGCTAATTTAACGTCCTATCTTTTTTCAATTTAGTATTAAAATAGCATTAAGTATGCTAATTTCACGTACTAAATTTTCTTTAATATATTATGAAAATAGTATTAAGTATGCTAATTTCACGTCCTAACTTTTTTAATATAATATGAAAATAGTATTAAGTACGCTAATTTAACGTCCTAAATTTTCTTCAAAATAGTGTGAAAATAGCATTAAATATGCTGATTTCACGTCCTAAATTTTCTTTAATTTAGTATGAAAATAGTATTAAGTACGCTAATGTAACGTCCTAAATTTTCTTCAATATAGTATAAAAACAGTATTAAGTATGCTGATTTCACGTCCTAAATTTTCTTTAATATAGTATGAAAATAGCATTAAGTACGCTAATTTAACGTCCTATATTTTTTCAATTTAGTATTAAAATAGCATTCAGTATGCTAATTTCACGTACTAAATTTTCTTTAATATATTATGAAAATAGTATTAAGTATGCTAATTTCACGTCCTAACTTTTTTAATATAATATGAAAATAGTATTAAGTACGCTAATTTAACGTCTTAAATTTTCTTCAAAATAATATGAAAATAGCATTAAATATGCTGATTTCACGTCCTAAATTTTCTTTAATTTAGTATGAAAATAGTATTAAGTACGCTGATTTCACATCATATATTTTCTTCAATTTAGTATGGAAATATTATTAAGTATGCTGATTTCACGTGCTACATTTTCTTCAATTTAGTATGAAAATAGTATTAAGTATGCTGATTTCACGGCTTTTTAAAGGCGATTCATGTCATAATTTCTACCATACCAAGTATGATAAGATATAATTAAAACGAAAAGAAAAGTATGTCCATAGCACAGAAACCAATACAGTAAAAAAAAAAATTAATTATTTAAAAAATTAAATTAGTTTAAGTTTTAGAAAGCTTTTTTTTGAAACTAGAGTACAACCTAATTACTTACCTATCAAACTACCTATCTGTATAAAGACAGTAATACGAAACATATTAAAGCATGAGTTCTCAGTAAATAGAAGATTCTTATATAGGAGGGTATACTTAAATACATATTACTGCACTGCATCTGTCTAAGAATTTTGTCAGACGACACTTTGAGCTGGTGAAAGAGATCACTGCTAGCAGCTCGAAAGATTGCCTGGAAGGCCTGACATGGCCAAGTGTGTTAAGGCGTGCGACTCGTAATCTGAGAGTCGCGGGTTCGCGCCCGAGTCGCGCCAAACGTGCTCGCACTTTCAGTCGTGGAGGCGTTATAATGTGACGGTCAATCCCACTATTCGTTAGTAAAAGAGTAGCCCAAGAGTTGGCGGTGGGTGGTGATGACTAGCTGCCTTCCCTCTAGTCTTACACTGCTAAATTAGGGACGGCTAGTACAGATAGCCCTCGAGTAGCTTTGTGCGAAATTCCAAGCAAATCAAATCAAAATCACTGTCTGGAAAACTATCTAGACGGTTGAAGCCCCTTCAAGTGATATTAAAACTTAATGTAATTAACAAAAAACTTTTCGAAAATAACTTTAAATTAAATGTATTCCAGCAATATATTGCTAAACAAATTCTCAGACGTTTACGGTAAAATACTGGTCATATTCAAAACTAATTTAAATTGGACTGCCGCCCGTAAGACGGCGCTCATAATATTCGGATTACTCAATAGATGAATTCCTCAGACGATATGGGTCTACTAAAAAAATTACAAATTTGACGCAAACACTTCTTTTTCATTATACCAGTCTTCCAGCAGTTGAAAAATTCACAAATATATTTACGTTTAGTATATAGCACTAAAATCAATACTGGAAACAACTACTGTTGATCTGTAAAAGTCGCTCATACTGAAAACAATGTTAAGAACACACACAAGGCTGAACAAGCTTTACGAAATATATAGAATAATTTAGATAAAAAAGATTATTTTATACATATGTATATATTATATATTTTACTGTTGAATGACACAAAATATGCTTTAGGCATTATTATTTTATTGTTTTGCAGGAAAAGTGGTCATAAGCTAGCGTTTTCTTCAAACCAACCGCTACTTTCTCAATGAAATAAACAGCAGCCAATTCTGTTTTGTTTTTTTTGCCAATTTCATAATTTTACAAAAAAATGTAACAAACATTCACAAAGCTAAAATAACTAAAACTGTATTCAGAAACAGTGGATTCTGGGCTTTCGTTAAGCGGTACTGTATTTTAAATTTGCACACCATTCCCGACACTTTTGCGAAAGCATAATTTATTCCTAATATTCTATTCAGTATATTTCTTTTGTCCTTTTCTTTTATTCTCGCCAAAGAGAACAGGACGATAAATTTACGTATTTTCGCAAAACACACAAATACACTAATAAATAAAACGTCTTCTGTGATAGAGGCTGAAAGAGTAGCGCCCTCTTTCGGTGCTGTTCCATTTGCAAAGATATGCCAAAATATAAGAATACTAGGTTACTAGTATTAGGTGCATAAGATCTAAAAGAATCAAAACAAGTTAAACACAGAAATACAGAACTAAAAGTTGCAGAATGTCTATAATCAAAGTAGCCTAAAATTATTATTATTTATAAAGAAAATAACGTGTGATTAAGGAACGCGTTTATTTTTTGCAATTTTTTAAACTTAATGAGCTCAAAGAATTTCTCTCAATATTATTTGGTAGTAAACAGTTTTGATTATTTAATTTTAATATACATTTCAAGTATTATACAATGCTAAAGGAAAAGAAAAATATAGATTTTCAGGTTGATATATCAACTTCTGATAATAACGTAATTTTCCTTTTTTATTTTTGTATAAAATAATTTATATATTATTAAGTATACAATTGTTGAACTAGTACTTAAAGTTATAAAAAATATATTGATTTTGGCTCAGACTAATATAATTACGTTATTTTTTAAATTCTAAGTAACTCAGTTTTTGAAGTTTTGACTTTCTTGTTACAATAATTTTTGTAACATTAACACTTTTAATGTCGTTACAAATGGCTAAGTTACGTATACATTGATCCCTATTTGTCGTTATAAAATTAAAATTTTTTGTTATACTTTTCGTTTCTTATTTAGAAGCTATATTTGTGTGCACCAGCAACATCACACGAATAACCGATTCGATTTTATTCATCAGGGTTTCTACCAACCTACCCTCAAGTCTCATTATATGCCCAAATTAGCGCGCCATCCGTTTCACATATTATATATACTAGTGTTCGTTTCGGTGAAAGAAAGGAATCGTTGGAATCTCAGAAAAAGAATTATGTGAAAAATTGATGGCGATAAGGTTCATTATTTTTCCTGCACGCTTGTCTGGAAATGTCACTTACTTACGTACTTAGATGAAAATTGTCGTTGAAATAAGGAAATTTCGATCCACTTCGAAAACACACATACAGTTTTACAAGTACAATCAGTCAGGCAGTAGCACTGCCTATGCACGGATGGATCGAGTTGTTAATTAAAGTGGTATTTTATATATCTCCTCAGTATGTCATTATGTAGGGATGATGCAAATGCCATCCTTACTATGTTGTTTGCATTGTTTTTGTTTATTTTGGAATTTCGCGCAACGCTACTGGAGGGCTATCTGCGCTAGCCGTCCCTAATTTAGCAGTGTAAGACTAGAGGAAAGGCAGCTAGTCATCACCACCCACCGCCAACTCTTGGGCTACTCTTTTACCAACGAATATTGGGATTGACCGTCACATTATAACGCCCCCACGGCTGAAAGGGCGAGCTTGTTTAGTGCGACCTAGATTCGAACCAGCGACCCTAAAATTACGAGTCGAACGCCTTAAGCCACCTGGCCATGCCAGGCCCTCATTGATTTGGAGGATTGATATTAGCCATCCATTCATTTACTTCCTTGTTTGTTTGTTTTTAAGTTTTTCTTTACTTGTTCGTTCATGAAACGGAACATTGAGGACCCTGTACATGTACAGTAGACCTAGTATTATTCACTTATTTTAACATCACCTTTTTGGTTAAATTAATTTGATTAATTATTCAGAAGAACTGGCGAACCAGCAAGCTTGTCTTCCTGTTCCCTGAGTTGGTAAAAGAAATCATATTGTCGACGGGATAAGACTATATTAGTAATTGTAATATCTCATGAGTGAGTATGTGTGTTTTCTTATAGCAAAGCCACATCGAGCTATCTGCTGTGTCCACCGAGGGGAATCAAACCCTAATTTTAGCGTTGTAAACCCGAAGACTTACCACCGTCCCAGCTGTGGACCTCATGAGTGAAGAATGTGTAACAGTATATCAAGTGCACAATATTTTCTATAATTTGTATCTGGTATGGTCTTTCGCCAAATACTAAAATTCATTAATATGATTACAATACGATAGGTCTCAACCAGAGACCTATTTACATTATTAAACTGCATGAACAACAACTGTTATGGTCTAAACTAGATTAAGTTAGTAGTACAGTCTAATTTTATCATGTTCCGGGTTAATATGTTATAACGTCACACACACACACACGAAGTATTATGCTCTTCTGACAACTTGCTGAACGAAACCTTGTTTTCAACTACTCGGTGAACTCAGTAGATAGCCCGATGTGGCTTTGCTATAAGAAAACAAACAACAACAACAAAACAAAAAACAAAACAGTTTTCAAATTACGATTCTCCCAGTGTACCACTTCATTAAGACTTACATTCCGAAGGTTTGATCTTTTTTTTTGTTGAGTACAAAAACTACACAATGAAATACGAGTACCTGCGCTGTACTCACCACAGTAATCACACTCCAAAGAGGGGCCCGGCATGGCCTAGCGCGTTAAGGCGTGCGCTTGGTAATCTGAGGGTCGCGGGTTCGCGCCCGAGTCGCGCCAAACATGCTCGCCCTCCCAGCCGTGGGGGCATTATAAGTCACGGATAATCCCACTATTCGTTGGTAAAAGAGTAGCCCAAGAGTTGGCGGTGGGTGGTGATGACTAGCTGCCTTCCCTCTAGTCTTACACTGCTAAATTAGGGACGGCTAGCACAGATAGCCCTCGAGTAGCTTTGTGCGAAATTCCAAAAAACAAACAAACAAACACTCCAAAGTTTAACGTTCAAATTTACTACTGAGCGACCAGTGAGCGTTTACGAAAGGATTTTTAAAAATACTTGAAATTTGGATGTCGCATGTCTTGCAATTCCCTAACTTCAGTTTCAATCAACAAGCACGCCATACTCTTCAAATTTATAGCACACATTCTAAACCTTGGACATAACGTAGGCTGTTAAAACAACAAATAACGTGACAAAATGTAAGTTGTTACTTCTTGCGGTATTCTTGCGGTAAATAGATTTCACCAACACTGACAGCTCTCACCAACACTGCTATTCTGTTTACAAAATATTTTGCTACATTTCAGAACTTCTTGTACACGGAAATTATATTGATGCATAATGTTCTTGATTTTTAAAACATAAATTATTATATTTTTGCGCTTGTGGCGTTTTGTAAGCTTTCATATTTTTATTTCAGTCAAGTTTTGTTTTTTTCTTCCCTCTTAGACTAATTTTCTGTTTACTTCTTCCCAATCACGTCTTTCTATTTATTTCTAGTATTTTCTTGCCTCCAGATTTTAAATATTCTGGTAGTTATGGTGCTTGACTCGCATTCTGTGGATCGCGAGTTCATGTACCTGTTACATCGCTTTGTAGTCCTTTCAGCCGTGGTAGCGGCATAACGTACGGTCAATTCCATTACTAGTTAGTTAAAGAGTAGCCTAAGTGACGTTGAGAGGAGCTGCCTTTTTTCTAGTCTTACTGTTAAATTAAGAACGACTAGCGAAACTAGCCATCATATGGTTTTGTGCGAACTTCAATTCATGTGTGTGTTTTCTTATAGCAAAACCACGTCGGGCTATCTGCTGAGCCCACCGAGGGGAATCGAACCCCTGATTTTGCGTTGTAAATCCGAAGACATACCGCTGTACTAGCGGGGGGTTAACTTCAATTCAGTTCCAACATTTTTTTTGCTCGTAGTCTATGCCTTTTCTACTGACTCACTTATAATGTCTTACCATATTCTTTTCGCTTTTTATGTTTTTCTTCATTCAACAACCCTGACGTTTTGTTCTTTTTATTTGATCTTTTTGATTCTGTACAAGTTTTGCACTTTTACTTATACCTTATCCTAACTTAGCATTGCCAAGCGTTCAGTTAACATTTTGTCTTCCATTCTTGTCACGTTCTATTCGCCTTTGGTATTTCTAACCGTTTTTTTTTTCGTTTCTAGTTAATTATCTCAAAACATAGAAATTGTTTCCTTTAAACATTCACATTTTAATTCTGTTTTTACTAACTCACGTCATTTCCACTTGCAAATAACAGAAGAGTGATTACAGTGCTGACCAATAAAAAATAAATAAAATATAGAGCTGAGAAAAGTCCCACGCTGGTATAGAGGTAAATTTACGGATGTAGAACGCTAGAATCATGGGTTCGTTTCCCCTTGGTGGACTCAGCAGATAGCCCGATGTAGCTTTGCTGTAAGAAACCACACACACACGCTTGAGAAAACAAATGAAAACAATTAACGTGAGATATCTTAACCATACTGTTACTGACGTTAAATGATACTTTCATATAAAAGCAGCCTGACGAACAGTACCCCAGTGGCTCAGCGGTATGTTTGCGGACTTACAACGCTAGAAACTGGGTTTCGATACCTGTGGGTAGAGCACAGATAGCCTGTTGTGTAGCTTTGTGCGTAACGTCAAACAAATAAACCTGACGAGTAACAATTTGGCCCTTACTGGTGATATGAGAATTTAAGAGTAAAGTTCTGTTTAAGAATCGATGACGATATCAAGTTACGTCTTTTCTCGTGCCATCATATATTCCAAGATTTATCGTTTCCAAATTCGTTTTGACCTTTGTCATTTTATATGTCAGTGCAACTTGAAAAATGAAATTTTTATATAGCGTTTGTCTACAAAAAAGAAAGGAAAACGCATCTAATGAGACTCCATGCGTGCTTGAATAGTCAAACAATCATTTCAGCATTCTTTGAAATCCAAAGTTGAGAGGTTTAAGCACGAAATCGTGCAATTACAATGGATTTTCTAGAAATTCCGTGTACGACTTATACTGTTTAAAGAATCAAGAAAATGACCATCAAATCAAGAGACACATTTTCTCCCTGTTACACTTTAAAATAAACAGAAATTTAATTAAAACCATAACTTTACTGTTTTGGTTGTGAAACAGCGGTATATGTATATTAATATACATTTAATAAACAAATCGACAACCTTTAAACAGTGACGTAGTTTATAAGATATGAATGTACATTTGAAAGTAGATGCGTAACAACATTTGTTTAAATTGAACACATATTTTCATGGCGGACACGATTCAAATGTAAAACATAAGTTAGCAATCGTTCTGCTGTTCTTCCTATGATTAGTTTCAAAACTGAATTAATCTAACATGAAAGAATTCATAACAGGAAAAACGTTCATATATGTTTTAGTTAATAATAGAAAACAGTTATATCAAAAATGAAGAATTATGATATTATTTCCAATAATTCATAAATTAAGATTTTCTTGTCGAAGAGTGTGAACTGTAATAAAAGTGTTTTCTTTGGTGTTTTCTTCTTAAGTGTTTTATAAAACCTTGTTGTTTGTTTGTATGTATGTTTTGAAGTTCACGCAAAGCTACTCAAGGGCTATCAGCGCTAGCCGTCCAAATTTTGCTGTGTAAGACTAGAGGGAAGGCAGCTAGTCATCACCACCCACTGCCAACTCTTGGGATACTCTTTTACCAACAAATAGTGGAATTGACAGGATCATAGTATCTTACCACTGCAAATCGTTTTTGGCCACGTTTACAAACATCTAGGTTGAATACCACAACAGAGATTTTTAAGCTGTACTTTATAAGATAGCATGAAGCTCATTTTCGAGCATCGAATCGGCAGTCACAATGACGGTTGATGGTAAGTGTCAAATTGTAGCCAACACTTCGTGATTGTAAGTATTATAGATATTGCAGATAGAGTCGCCATTCTTGAAGAAGTAGCAAGAAACGTGCAAGTAGTAGACGGTGGTTGTAGACGAAAGTGAGGCAGACATTTAAATAGCTATATATTTTATTTAGGAAACATTTAGTTTCAGAAAAAGAATTCAGCAGCGACGGCCCACCAACGTTTAGGATCGTCACAGTAAGAGAGAGTCGTGTCATGACCCAAACTGCATCAGAAATGTAAGAATGAAAGGTATATTTATATATACATAATTGTTGATTAAGACGTTTACGACCATGTAGAGCGTGTAGAATGTCACTGAAATAAGACATCTGACCGGCTGCTGTAAAACTGTGACTATGGAGGAAGAGGAAGGAATAACTATAAGAAATATTACAGATGGTTATTTGTATACATATACTATTATATTATGACACTTTGTGTTATACTTGCATTCAATATTTAAGCGTTTATCTGTGGCTATCCATATATACGGCTTTACAACTTAAACAACAATTATAAAGCCTGTATGTATATGTATATATATATATGTATATAAATACTAGCCAACAAGCACTGCACGTGCATACATGTATAAAACTCACACGGTTACAAAATCCAGTCCATGTACCATTCCAGTATAGTTCAGTATTCACTCCAATCAAGTGTTTACAGAGTTCCCATATAGCTACAGGTTTAAACATATATATATATATATATATAATGACCATAGAGATAACATTTCATGTGTATCACCATGTATCATAGTGATCATACATTCAGTACCACTATCAGTGATAACATTGTTACAATGATATAAGAAGCAATAGCCATCCAAAGATTGTCATGTCTTTCCGAGGGAGCATCAACTACTTTCATGCTTCGAATGGGACACGTACTGTTATTACACATGTTTCGAATGGGACAGTACTGTTATTACACATGTTTCGAATGGGACAGGTACTTATATTACACATGTTTCGAATGGGACAGGTACTGTCATTACACATGTTTCGAATGGGACAGTACTGTTATTACACATGTTTCGAATGGGACAGTACTGTTATCACACATGTTTCAAATGGGACAGTACTGTTATTACACAGAGTTATGTTCATGACAGAGATTCAAAACTAAAGAAATAAGATTGCTAAATATTTTTATTTTAAAAAAGATGGGATAAGAATCTTTAAAAAAAACAGAAACAAGAGGCTAGGAATGGTCAGATGGTTAGAGCGCTTGATTCGCAATCTGAGTGTTGCAGGTTCGAACTCGCGTCCTACCAAACGTGCTTGCTCCTTCAGCCGTAACAGTCACTTTTACTATTTGTAGGCAAAATAGTAGACCAACAGTTAGCGGTGGGTGGTGATGACTAGCTACCTTCCTTCTTGTTTTTCACTTCTAAATTAAGAACGGCTAGCGCAGATATACCCGCGTGTAACTTTGCGCAAAATTCAAAACAGAAAGAAAATAGCTGGTTTAAATGAAGATGTTATAGCAAAAAAGTAAATAAACGAGCTTAAGGTTTGAGATATATTGTTAACATTATTTCCTCAAGCTGTAAATCCCTATTTTGATTCCGTGTCTAAAAGCTGTAATGTTTAGAAAAGCTAACATTACGTCTGAAACCTTAAACTTGTTTGTTTATTTTTTAATGTGATTGTAGTTTCATTTTAAGCTACCTATTTTGTTCCTGTAATTTTTGAAGATTCTTATTGCCTCTTCACAAGTTAACAGTTTTCAATAATCTTGTAGAGCCGTGGACATCGACTTATCTTCACGCTATCAAATCAACGTTTAATTATGTACTCACTACGAAATTCCTAACATTCATATGTCTTCACACTTCCACGTCATAAGCATTTAGGTATCTTCGCATAACTAATTAAACAACACGCAACTGTTTTTATACCACCAGATCACCAACGTCCAAGTTTCCTCACCTTACCATATCATCTTCATTCAAGTATTCCCACACCAGAGAATCATCTTCATTCAAGTATTGTCACACTATCAAATTATCAACATCTGGCGATCTTCATATCACCACAGTATAATTATGACAAAAATTTTTGCATACTGTTCCATATTGATGTTATTTTCTATGCGCATAGATTAATTATTGAGTCAATGCCTGAATAGTAACAGAGAAGGTAGCTTGTGATGATACAAACACGTGCAAATTGTTATTCTGGTCTGTTTAAGTTGTTTTGAGCATACGTTCGTCAAAACACATAAACATACCTGTTTTGAATAAAATTGCGTGATTATAGTATAATCTTTTTCAAAATAAAGTAACCCATCGATTAGATAATTTTTCTATACTTGGTATATAGTCATGTCTCGTCACGTGCCAGAAGATATGATGCATCAACTGTCCACAAATGGTTGAAGCAAATGAACATTGCTGGAACAGTAAGGTACCCCTACTGTACTGCATCCAGAATCATGAAACATCATCGGATTACAAGAAACTTTGCTCCGGGAAAAATCTATTGGCAGATGCCGAAATATTACTCCTCAAGTTGGCCAAGTTTTGAAACAGGTTAATACGTCAAAGTTGAAAGAAGCCTTGTTACACCTTACGACAGAAATAGCATGAGCATATCCATTCCAGGGTATCCAGAGTAATAGCGAATAGAAAACTGACCAAACACGGTTACCTTGCAAGAAAGGTTAGGTGCAAACCGATATTATTCAGAATTCATTGACGTCACTGTGTTATTTGAGTAAGATAGCACGCCATACCAACTTTTGCTTAGGACACTGGTGGAATATCATATTTTCAGATGAGTCTTGATGGTAGGATTTATGTTCGTCGTTTGCCTGAAGAACCAATGAGAGAAGACTGTCTTTCCCACAGGAAACTCACAGGAGGTGGTACAGTACATATTTGAGCAGCTATTCATCATGGTAGAAAATTGCCCTTCATATCCTCCAGCAAAACGTCAATGGCACCTCCAAAAGGCATCGCACGGAGGCGGTGTTTGTGCCAAATGCCAGGGCAAGGTTCGACTATAACTTTTGTGTTGTGTCCACAATTCGCATATTGTACACTGTTATCTCAACCAGGAGGACATTACAAGATTGCCATGGTCAGCAAAGTATTCAAATTGTAATATAAATGAGAATTTTTAGGCGGAACTAAGCTCGAAAATTGCTAACCATAATCCTAAACTAGCTAATGTAGCTGACCTTCTAGTAACAAGTTTGGATGAAATTACGGTGTGTGACATCAATTTCATGAGCAGCATGCCACTTTGTCTTGTGGTGGTTATTAGAGTATGTGGAGGACCAACCAAGCACTGAATATTTGATATGAACTGATATACGGTTACAGACGCAATTTATAATAACTATGTTAATCAGTTTCGTCTGTTTATTCTGTATAATATATGCATGTAGCAGGGTTTTATTAGAAAAAATAATAACACCAAACAACCGGGAAAAACAGCTTCTTCGCTAATGAAAAAAAAACACAACAAAACAACTGTTTATGACTAATTTGACGATGCTGATTGCACTACGTGACAAAATTTTTTACTTTTTCTTGTTCCTGGGCAGAAAGTGTTATTTTCCAATTGCTTATGCCTAAAGTAAATGAAAAAGACTTATTTTTCTCTTCAAATTTTGCTTTTATGACCTGGGAGCGTATAACGAAAACATGATGGGAGACTATTTGGGGGCTGATACGTGAAAGTGATTTACATTATAGTCGCAAATCTCGAAAAACTACTCACTTCTAAACATTTTTGTATAACTTTAGAATAAATACATGTAAATCTTGATTCATATGTTGTTTTATTCAGACCTTATGTAATTGAAAATGTGCAAATTTGCCCGTTTTACATAGAAAATAGGTTAATTTCTAAATTTCATTATCCAGGTCACAAAAGAAAAGTTTGAAGGGAATAATGGCCATTTTCCGTACTTTTACAATATAAGCAATTAAGAAATAACACGTACTCTCCAGGAACAAAATTTGTGTTTCATAGTGTTATGATTTCTTGTATAGTTTACGACTAATTACTTGATCAAAGAAAGTCTAAAACAAAATGTCAAAAAACAAAATTACACCTCGTTTATAGTCACTAAAAATGTCGAGTTTTATAACACAATACGCTGAGTTCTTCTATGTTAAAATACTGGATACATTACCCATGTTGAAGCTAGCTAATGCTTGGATCATTTCTTTGAAATCTCAACCTTGATTTGTATTCATTTGTTTTCTTATTTGGTGTCCTTCAGACATGTAAACATTTTAAAAAAGTAGTTCAGTTAAACGTTTGGTTCATCATTCTTGAACTCTCAATATAAGTTATACTTTTCCTTTTTTATTATTAGAATCTCAGAGGACATTTGTTGACCTAGAACTAAAGAAAATTGTTTTTTGTTTGTTTTTTAGAATTTTGCGCAAAGTTACACGAGGGCTATCTGCGCTAGCCGTCCCTAATTTAGCAATGTAAGACTAGAGGGAAGTTAGCTAGTCATCACCACCCACCGCCAACCATTGGGATACTCTTTTACCAGCGAATAGTGTGATTGACCGTAACATTTAACGTACCCACGGCTGAAAGGGCGCGCATGTTTAGTTTGACGGGGAATCGAATCCGCGACCCTCAAACTGCGACTCAAATGAAATAATAATCAGTGATGTCGAGAAACCCACTTGTTGAGAAATTTATATGCAAAAACGGCTCGTTTGGGTTGAGAAAATATTTTACATAGAAGAGCGAACAACGTTTCGACCTTCTTCGGTCATCGTCAGGTTCACAAAGAAAGAGGTAATTGACCGGAAGCTGACCACATGTTTGAAAGGGGTTGTGTAATTGAGTGTCGGAATGTAGAGGGCGGTATTAGATGTTTGAATATATAATTTATTTATTTTATTATATTAATATAAGTATAAAGGCGTTCCTTTATATTGGTTTATTTTGGGTTTAAGTTGTTGTATAAGTAAGGCTTCTTTAATTTTGAGTTTGTTTATGTTTGTTTCTTTATTTAGTATTTGAGTGTTTTCTATGGTTATGTTGTGTTTATTTGACTTGCAGTGTTCGAAAACGTGTGAAGGTGACTTTTTATGTTCTTTGAATCTGGTTTCCATTTCTTTACTTGTTTCTCCAATATAGAAGTCGTGGCAGTTATCACATTGTATTTTGTAAATAATGTTGGTGTGGTGTTTGTCCGTGTAGTTTTTACATAGTATAGACCTCAGTTTTGTGCCTGGTTTTTGAATAAATTTGGTAGTAACTGGAATGTCATATTTTGTTACTAGTTTTTGCCAAATGTTGGTTATTTGTTTGCTGATGTCAGGAATATATGGTATACAGCAGTATATGGTTTCGTGGTTTTTTTGATCCGTGAGCTGTATTTACTTTAGTTGGTTGATTTTGCTTTCTGTCTAGGTGTGTGCGTATAATGTTTTCTACGGTTTGTGGAGGAAACTTATTGATGTTGATGAAGTATTGTTTTATTTTGTCTAATTCATCGTTAAAGATCTGCCACAACAAAAAACTAGAAAAACTAAGATGCAAACAACAGAAAAGACACCAAAACGACAAACCGTTGACTAACCTCATAATTAACAGATCCGACCGACAATTAAACACAGACGAGATACATCTACTTAACAAAGGACTCAACTTCGCAATAGCACCTAGGTACATTCCAGCCATAGAAATCAAAACATGTTTAGAAGACTTAGCCAGGAGACTTGTGATACTTTCTACAGAGAACAAAAACAAGGAATCAACCAAAAACAACCAACAGAAAGAAGACAACTTAGATAACTTTATTGACATCCAACAGCCAAACTTCCCAGGTAAAATTACAAATTTATATTTTCCAGAAACACCTAAAAACAACATCTTAAACGATTTTTTCAAATAATTTTCTCACAAAACCATCAACATAATTTCACAAAACAGAAACTAAAAAACAACCTTACAAAAGAGACATTAATTCCATTAAAACCTAAAACAAGACAAAAACATAAAAATTCTAAAAGCAGATAAAGGTAACGCTATAGTCATAATGAACACGAATGAATACATCCTAAAAATGAATAACATCCTATCAGACACGAACAAATTTAAACCAATACACACAAATCTAAGAAAGACACACAAAATGCAACTAAGCAAAATACTACTAAAAATGAAAAAAGCCAACACAATTTCACAAACACTTTATTCCTTCCTACACAAAACTGACTCACGCACACCACAAATACACAGCATCCCCAAACCTCATAAACCAGATTGTCCATTACGACCAATAATGTCCACATATGAATCGTTTAATTACAATCTTGGTAAATACATAGCAGGGGCATGATTTAGTCAATTTAACACAACTTGTTAATAATACCATTAGGAAACGAAATGAACTTAGCAACTTAGCTGGTTTCCAAGAACAATGTATGAACACTATGTGAAAAAAGTTTCAGTGGGATACATCTACAGCTTGCACCCCTTCCCCCAGTAATCAAAGTGTGAGGTACATGCTCCTTTTGCCACATGTTTTAGGTGCCTATGGAAAGTTCTCAGCTTTAGATATCATGTACTCCGGTGTGTCATCAACAAGGAACCAACATTCAACAGGACATTATTCATGTTTTTCACACTGAAGAGTTTACTGTTCACACTATGGTAAAGAAAGTTATTCACTGTTCACACTATGGTAAAGAAAGTTATTCACTGTTCACACGGTGGTAAGGAAAGTTATTCACTGTTCACACGGTGGTAAAGAAAGTTATTTCGCTTCTCTAGATTTCACAGAACACATGGAATGATCAGCCTCACCTCTAGTAACAGTGGCATACATAACACACACAAAGCAGTAAAACCGACGTTTAACTCCTAACTGATTCCGACGTTTCTATTAGCCGTCATTTATTAGGCTTTCAATATCAAGCATGGCAAGTGTAGTTGTCGAATGGTCGCTAGAAATAAAATATGGGAAGTTATATGTGGTCCTACTATTTTTAGATTATATACGTACGTACGAAACAAAATTCATTCGGAAGACATCTAGTGTCAACTTTCCCATTCTCGGAAGTTAAGGAGATTATGTTAGATTGCTCACTGGATATTTTTATCTTTTTTTTTACAACTACCAGTGACCAATAGCATAGTTTCCAGAATATTTTGAGGTCCAGTGTAAATAGTGTGTAATCCCTCAAAAAAACATTAATTGTACATAGATTTATCCCTTTGCATTATTTACATTTGTTAAAATCCATTTTTAAGATTTCAATCTTTTTTTTAATTTATGATCGTCAAGAACGTTGTTTGGTAGACAATATTGTTTTGAAGTACCTAAGAAATACGCAATGGCAAAATTTCTCACAATAAACTTTATGTATTGGAATAATTAAAAAATTTCAGCAGTATTACTAACGTTTAATTAATGAAATAGAAAATAGTTTTGTATTATATTTTAATATGTTTAGTATATCATGTATTAATTTTTTATAAATACACCATTAAAAGTCTTCCCCATAAATTACAGAAGGCTAAGTGCGTTTACTTGTTGTTAAGTGCATCACTATAAAAAAGGGTTATATGTGCAATGTCCACTACAAATATCGAAACCTGTAATTTTAGCGTTGTAAGCTTTGAAAGTTACTGAAGAGCTACCAAGGGACTAAAAGTTAAGTATGTAATATTAAAACGCTTTTGGAGCCTGATCACACGATTACAGTGTATTCTTACCTCTTACAAGACAGTGTACTTCACTTACTAAGTCTGGATACGACTAGTTGCAGGTTCCTTTCTGGATGGTCTTGATGTCTTAAAATGATCATTGTTTTCGAATGCCATTCAGTATAAGGGTTGTCCTCGATCCAAACACATCTTTATGGTACGAGTGCATGAATATTTTGTATCTCAAAGAGCTGTTACATACCATTTCCTAAAAGTGCACAATTTTTTACGATATTAAACAATATTAACATGTGATTCTGTTACAAACCACTCTACCACAACTTTATCTCGACTGTGGTGGTGACATAACTTATTGATTTGCATATTCCAATTCGATTTAATATAATGCTATTAACCCTGTACAAGTATGGTCTCAGCCTTCAGTAAGTCTTAACTTCGAAATCAGTAATCAGAAAGTACTAACACATTAGTTAAAATTCATTAATGGTTGACTGCGAGGTTAGAATGTGTGCGATCGTCTGACACTAATCATCACTCTGTGAGTAGTCACAAGAAGTGCCTTGATTTAGTGAGAAATATCAGAGGGATTCCATGGTTCAGTCATGTACTCCTTCAGTGCTAGTTTCGTCCCCCGCTGATACAGCGATAAGTCTATGGATTTATAAAGCTAAAATCAGGTGTTCTATTCCCCTCGGTGAACTCAGCAGATAGCCTGATGTGGCTTTGCTGTAAGAAAAAAACACACACAGTGCCAGTTTATTCTGTCACATGCCCCCCTCCAAGTGGCACAGTAGTAAGTCTGCGGGCTCACACTGCTACAAACCGGGTTTCGATACCCGTGGTGGTCAGAGCACAAATAGCCCATTGTGTAGCTTTGTGCTTAATTCCAAATAGTTAAATTGTTTTGTTGCTATGCTTGGTACCTGTTGCGTGTTTTGTGGAACTATTCTTTATTCACTAGTAAAATGTGGAATTCGTTTGAGATAAGAAAATAACAGAAATTATTGTTTATTTTGGTTGTGGAGCACTTTTTTTAACCTCTATTCCCTCCAGAGTTAACCATCAACCATATTGACTATCACTGTTTTAACGTAACTAATATTCCTAATCTGGATTCTATTTCACATTTTGGTCACGTCACTGAGCTCGGAACAAGACACATTTTTACGACTTGGCAAAAATGCTGAAAATGATAAGACATCGTAGAAAGTGTTCCTTATTTTCGAGCCCCCACCTGTGATGTATTTGTTGAGGTCCGTTATGAACGCCAGGAAACTTATGAGTTGAATATTTTGTTTAATGTTGTTATTAGGTAGAAAGCTATACAGTGTACTATCTGTACGACTTTTACCGTCGTAAGCCTACAGACTAAACGTTGAGTTACTGAAGGGGCCCGGTATGGCCAGGTAGGTTAAAGCGTTCGACTCGTAATCTGAGATTCGCGAGTTCGAATCTCGTCGCATCAAACATGCCCACCCTTTAAGCCGTGGGGGCGTTATGATGCCCAAAGCGATCAAAATAATAAATACAGGGTAGTTTAAAATTATCTTTCATACTTAAAATTGACTCATTAATTAACTAATGAAATACAACATGCAGTTTCCAACATTTTTGTAGCCAAACTCAAACCGTTTTTATTTCATGTTTTTTGTTGCTTGCTTCACTGCCATGAGTAGTATTACTCCAACATTGCAATAAAAGGCTCAATTTTGTCGTTAGTGACTGTGGTGCAGCAAAATTATAGAAGCCAGTAAAGAACGAAAGTGTAGGGGTATATTAAGGATATCGTGTATCGCACACCTTTAGCAAACAACATGGAACTAAGGACAAGGATGACGGATAACATCGCCACTGTAACTGTTGGCATGTTGTAGCCATCGTAGACTGAAGTCGAATATTTGTTATACATGCTGAGAGATACTAATAGTACACACGTAAAAGTCTACTGATATGTTAATAAAACTGTTTGAACTAGTTGAATACAAGATGTTGAAAACTGCATAGTGGTATTTCCTTAGGTAGTTAGTTATTAAACTTTAAAATAGGAAAGATAATTTTTAACACCCTTCTATTTATTTGAATTGTATACTGCAAATTTATCTTTAAACAAAAAAATATATGATAGGTTATAATGTACAATGTCGGTTAATTTTTTCAATCGACAAAACAAATGTAATATGTTATAAAGTAGATCTAATTTATCCTTAAACAACAAATATTCATGCGATAAGTTACAACCTAAAGCCTAATTTTTCTTTAAACTTTTGGATTGTTTTTCTTTGTTTTTTTTTAATTTCGCGCAAAGCTACTGCAGGGCTATCTGCGCTAGCCGTCCCTAATTTAGCAGTGTAAGACTAGAGGGTAGGCAGCTAGTCATCACCACCCACCACCAACTCTTGGGCTACTCTTTTACCAACGAAGAGTGGGATTGACCGTAACATTATAACGCCCCCACGGCTGAAAGGGCGAGCATGTTTGGTGCGACTGGGATTCGAACCCGCAACCCTCGGATTACGAGTCGAACGCCTTGACCCACGTGGCCATGCCGGGCCAAACTTTTAGATACCTTACAATGTATTGTCTAGTTTAAGCGTAAAGCAACAAAAGTCACATAATGTGTTTAAAACTATACTCTAATTTAATCTTAAACAAGGAAAATCATGTGATACATGTACAACCCGTGGTCTAGCTTATTAGAAGTCGTGTGGCTTAGTTTATTGTAACACCTACCAAAGTACTGTTATATGTTATAATCCGGGTCTAGTTTATCTTCAAAGTAATATAAGTCACGTAATACACTATTAAGTCCGATATTGTTCACCCTGTGAAACGAATAAGATGTCAAATCATTACTTTGGACATTTTTTTGCTTAAACATTTGTCGCATATACACCTGTTATTTATAAAGATGATTTTATTGTAAAACAGACTCGAGATATTTGATACTATGCTTACTTCTAGTGGAGAAAATGTGAAATTATAAGATACGAAGAGCATCAGCAAGAGAGAGAGACCTGGATTACAAGTAATCAAAGTTGCTTACAAGGGACGATCACCAGTTACGACTGCTGAACCCACCAACTTAATACCTAAAGAACAGCAAAGATTATATGGATGATAGAACCATAACATGAAGTCTCATGAAATCTTGATTGAGAGAGTTATCCATGAAACATACCTTGAATGAAAGAGCTATTTGTAAAACATACCTTGAGAAAAAAACATCTTGGGTCAAATAGCCACATAAGAAACACAGTTTGAGTCAAAGCGTTATCTACCAAAAATCTGTAGTTGAAGAGCTACATAAGAAAACCATCTTAAATTAAAGCGTTATCTTGGAAAACATCAAGTCAAATCGTTATTTACGATACACTTCAGATTAATTACTAGATATTTAAAGTTTCGACACCTGAAATCAAGGTTCTATCTCACAAGCTGTAAATAATAAACGAGTCAACGTAATAACTCCAGTTCAAGCAAGATTTGTTACAGTGAAGGTATTATTACTAATGTCTTACCTTACAAATAATCAACGTTCAGAACTATACAGAGGTCTGTTTGAAGGTATTATTATTAACGTCTAATCTTAGAAGTGATCAAATTTGATTATTAACGTCTTACCTCACAAGTGGTCGGTATACGCCGCTAAGGACGTAGATGAAGTTACCAATATTAACGTGTTATTTTAGAAGATATAATGATTCAATGCTGAAGACGTAGCTGAATGTGTTGCTAATATTTCAAAGAAAAATATCAACCAGTCAGAAATCAGAGTTTTTAGACCTGAATGAATGTGAAAATATATCTAGAAGCAACATATCTTCCCAAAGACAATCTTCCTTTTGAGACCCTACTGAATTAGTCGCTAAACCATGAGGCAGTGGAGCAAACGAAAATGTTTACAAGATACCAAACGTTCTTCGGAAAAGCTCTAACTTTGAAGAACCATATGCAATTCTTAACATTTTAGAGTTAAAACGGTTAAAAGTCGGCACTTGTAACAAACGCAATTGGATTACGAGTTCTACAAGCCGACTGAGATATCCCAAGAGATTTATTTGTCAAATTCCTTTCTTAATGATTAAAGAAGCCAAACTTGAAACCCATAACCGTGGCTGGCTTAGGACGGGTTTGAAGGGCCCGAAGAACACACTGCAAGCTTTCAGGGGCGCAAAAATGATAGAAATAAGCAAACAACAAGTTATCAAGCAAAGAGATATTTGTAGCGAATGCATGTGTGCAGAACTTAATACCACATGGAACACAAGATAAGGTCTTACTTTATATATATATATCTGTGTATATGCGTGTGTGTGTGTGTGCAAACCAAATTTAAAACATTTTTTTCCCAATACGTTTATTTGTTTTGAATTTCGTGCAAAACTAAACGAGGGCTATTTGCGCTGGCTGTCGCTATTTCAACAGTCTAAGACTAGAGAGAAGGCAGCTAGTTATCACCACCCTAAGCCAATTCTTAGGCTACTCTTTTACCAACGAATAATGGGATTGATAATAACATTTTAACGCCCCCAAGAATGAAAGGAGGAGCATGTTTGGTATGATGGGGATTCGAGCCCGCGACCCTCAGATTTCGAGTCAAGCACATTAACCACCTGGCCATGCCAATCCGCGTTTATTTTTCTAGGAATTTTATTAATTTTAGTGTAGGAAGGGGCAAAAGATCTTTTCTGAGACTAAAGTTCATTAAAATTATTTTCTTGTTTCACAATTGGACAAGAGAGATTAAAAGGCCTAGCAGTAATTTCTATAGAAAACAACATAACCAGAGAAATTAAAATGAACAAATTAGGGAAAGGTTCGCCACATTAACAGTACGTAAAGTTCCACTTTCTATATACTAATCTTTGTTTCTGTACATGTATTTTTCTACCATGTATCATTTTTGCATTCTATATTCTGATTTAAAAAAATGTAAAGTACAAAAAAATAACGCCAACATAAGAATTTTAAAATAGCACCCTACAATTTTTGAAGTTTAGTCGGGAGTATCCAAAACACTCTAAGCTAACTAAGGTAGTCTAATTGGCTAAAACAATTTAAGCAAGAACCGCAGGTTCGAATCCCTTCTGGTTTCAATTTTTACTTCCTCGGGAATATGTTAATTGAACGTGTGAATATTTTGTGAATTTCCGAGAAGACAGTTATTTTAATGTAACACTACTAGAAATTACGTGAGAACTGGTAGATCTTCTAGAGCCTAAAAACCTTAATCTAACTTGTCAATATATCATGTTGCTTCCTTTTCTTTAACGATATATTTTACACCTCAGATGTGGATCCGAAACCGACCTGTCGCTTGCAAGACGAGTGCTTTACCAACCTAAATAAAGAGCTGGTCCCTTAGCTTTTGCTCGCAAGACATTTTTAACTACTAAAACAAACTATATTTTCTTTTCCTATCAATCAAGGCTTGACCTCGGGCCTGACATAAGGGCCGTGGGACGGTCTCTAATTTGACGCCAATGTGGTATTTATAACATGATGTATTTCTTCACATCAAGACTTGAACATCAGATTTTTTCATGCTAAACGGATGCTCTATTAACCGAGCCAAAGGGTTGGTTGGTAATACACTTCTAACTGTTCAAATTGTTACAACTCCAAGACAACATCTTTTTAAAAGAGCAATCTAGACACACAATCACATCGTTTCTGACTGTTAGTTTAGATTTCTATATTTAAACTTCTCAAGACAGAAGGACTTAAAAAAGCCCACTGAATTTCGGCCGTTGATGTTTTAGATGTCATTAAACATGACTTAAACAATATTGATTTTAAAACTTGTTTTCGTCTCTTTGTTTCGAAAATGGCTACACTTGTATTGATAATGTGAACGAGTCCAAACTTACCTACCTATTATTATTAAAATAATAAATTGAATTTGAATAGCATTCCTTCCTACTTACAACTATAGCTGGAGGACACTGTCACCTACAGGGTTGAGTGGAAATTATTGTAAAGTTAAATGTGATAAAATATCTTATACTAGCAAAAACGCTGCCCTAAGGACGATTGTTCGGTTAGGATCTTAGAGAATTGAACGTGGTACTTCTCTGTCATGAAATTGTTCTGTCACTGCATCTTGGTGAGCAATTCGATGTGCTTCTGAATATCATGTTTGTTTCTGGCTTCTATTCACTGAATCTTGCCTCATAACTGGGTGAGCCAGCCTATCTCTTTCTTGCTGTAACTCGCATCTTGACGTTTCATTTTCTTTCTCATAGTTTCAGACTTTTTCCGTGATTAGTCATTTTTTCATTTTTCCACTTTGGCTACTTGATTTTCAATGTTTTTCATCATTTTATCCTCATACTGAAGTAAAAAAAAAATAATGTAACTTACCATCGAGCTACTACAAATTTCCTGCAGATTTGTAAGCAATGGACTCTGTTCAAAGGACCTGAGTTTCCTTCGGTCAGAGAGCAGTTCATTTTATAACATATGCTTCAATTCTCCAGCAGAAAAAGTCGCTTTTCATCTATGACATCACGATGACTCAAACTCAATTTACCACATTTTTAGAAGTTTTATTTAAAAAAAATTCGTTGATAAAAATAAGTGTCCAAATGTAATTTACATTATTAAAGAAGGAAGAAGCATCATTAAGGAAGAGATTTAGAAAAAAATACAAGATAAAATCTTGTTCTCACTTTAGTGATGATCTGTTTTATAACTTGCCAGGTGGGTTAAGGCGTTCGACTCGTAATCTGAGGGTCGCGGGTTCGAATCCCGGTCGCACCAAACACGCTCGCCCTTTCAGCCATGGAGACGTTATAATGTGACGGTCGATTCCCCTATTAGTTGGTAAAAGAGTAGCCCAAGAGTTTGCGGTGGGTGGTGATGACTAGCTGCCTTCCTTCTAGTCTTACACTGCTAAATTATGGACGGCTAGCGCAGATAGCCCTCGAGTAGCTTTGCGCGAAATTAAAAAAAAAACAAAACAAATAACATTTTGCGGACAGATGGACGTCAGTCTGTTACATTTGTGTATTGTGCAAGTGGTACTGTAGGGTTGGTGTACTAAAGATTTGTTTTGGTTTGTTTTGAATATCGCACAAAGCTACATAACGGTTATCTCAGCTAGCGTCCCTAATTTAATGGTGAAAGACTACAGGAAGTCAGCTAGTCCACGTTTGATGGGTTTGAAACCGCGCTCCTCAGATTACGAATCAAGCGCATTAAGCACCTGGCCATGCCGAGCGACATGTACTAAAGAAAATATTACGAAGACGACTGAGAAAAATTTATAATTGTCTGTTTTGGAGTAGGACGCCAGAAAATCAAATTACGTTTTAAATAAAACAAATGTATAATTATTATGACGAGAAACCTACTTGATGTAAAAATGCATTCTAAAGACGGCTAAAATGACCTAAGAAAGTCGAGAAGTTGTTCTGTATTTTATTGCAATTAAAATTTTAATACCCATACCAGCCTCTTTAGAATACAACTGCATAGTTACTTTGCCCCATTCTCTACATATATATATATATATACACTTACATCTGTGTGAGTGTGTATAATAATATTTTCTTCGAGAAATATCATGAATGTGTAATATTATATGCATACACATAACCTATCGATTACTATACGGAAACGTGGTGTAACCCGAATTTGTACTCCTGTAAAACAATTTTACTGGTTAACCTCAGTTTAACAGTGAAAGTTTGCGAGCGACATCTGGTAGGAAGTTATTAGACTAAATGTTTAGATGAGGACACTCAAAAGCAACTTATCAATTCTTGCAAGATATAGAGCTATTTCGTTGCTATGACGACACTCACCTGACATTCTTGCGACTGAACACCTGTCTTCTTGATTTCATATCGTGAAAATTCCGCGAAAGAAGAACAGTTGAAGTAGTGTTGTAAGAGACCGTCGCCCTGTGGCTTTCTACTCGCCGGGACGTTCGCACCGTCCGCGCAGATTGTCGGTTAGAAACATTCATAACCTGGCTGACCTGTATGTAGATTAATTCTTGTTGAATAGAACGTCGAGCGATGAAGTAGTCTTGTTAAAATAAACCTGAGTCCTTTACAATGTTTGTCCTGTATGATTATCATACACTTACTTCACTGAGTGCAGCTGGGGTTCATCACCAAACTTTAATATGACAGAAAGCTGAGTCAACTAGTTTACAAAAACTTTACCTTTAAAGAGACTTTATACCATCCACTTCTACACAATGACCACATCTTGTCTTGTATACTGCACGATCATGCTAAAACTAAGGCTACATTAAAGCGCAATTTTGTGCAAGGTGCTAAAACTGTTTTCTTCGTTTGCGTGGAATTCGCAAGTGCACATAGTAACTTCAGCGACATACTTGAAATGGCTTAGATTGAAAAGGAGGCTTCACTCGGGGTGACGGAGCCAAAGAATTCTACCACGCGATGAGACGTTGCTGTGACGCAATTTAAATCCGATGTAGGGGTTATTAGAATTTCATTAGTTTTTACGAGATCAGTTGAAAAACACGAGAGACACATTACAGGAAATGATTTTACAAACTAAAGGTTGAAGGTGAAATAAATATAATCAAACTTGCCACAGTTTTCACTAACATTACTTCGTATGCCACTTGACAAAGGTTTAGCGAGAAGATAGTTTCAATAACATAAACAGCGATCCCAGAATAGTAAGAACCAGTTGGGTACTAACTCCCATTTGGCTTTTCCAGTTCGTTCTAAACAGCTTTTTGCAGCTGTAAACATAGCGAGATATCTTTCTGCTCACTGTTATTGCTCGAATATGAAGAAAGAGGGGTTCCGTAGAAACCATATCAGCCACTTGTTAGTACCAGCTTAAAAGTTAAAATCTTGGTCCTACTTGTTTTGTGCTTTAAATCGTTATTGGCAACTGACGAAGACACGTTGATTGTTTGTTTGTTTTAAATTTCGCGCAAAGTTACACGACGGCTATCTGCGCTAGCTGTCCCTAATTTATCAGTGCAAGACTAGAGGGAAGGCAGTTAGTCAACACTACCCACAGCCAACTCTTGGGGTACTCTTTTACCAACGAATAGTGGGATTGACCGTCACATTGTAACGCCCCCACAGGTGAAATGGCGAGCATGTTGGGTGCAACGGGGATTCGAATCCACGACCCTCAGATTACAAGCCCAACACCTTAATCCACCTGGCCATGCCGGGCCTTAAACATGTTGAATGACGGAAACTTGGTGATTTCAAAATGCTAAACTCTACAGCGTATCACGTGATATATAATATACATACATATAAGCATTTGATGACTTTCTGCATTTTCCTCTACAGTAGCTATTATTGAATCTTATTTGTCGTAATATTCACCATAAAAAAGTTGAAAATAATTAAAAAATTAATTACAAAGGTAATCATGCGTATGAAATGGATTAAGAACTGATCGGACCTCGTAGGATGTTAGTAAAACTAACAAAAATACCCTCCTTCCGGGTAGGTTTAACAACTAGTTCCTGCGAAAGGCTTTTAGACCTGCGGCGTTTTTCGGAATTATGTTGTGTGACAATGCTACAACAACCTACTCAAACTTTACATTCAGTAATAATCATGATCCACGAGAGAAAGGATTTTATTAAAATTTTAGTTTCAAAATGAGCTATCATCAGAACATTACATCACATAGTAGGTTTTATTGAAGTATTTCTTTGTACACGCAGTTATCAATAAAGGTGTCTTGCATTTCTGTTAAACACTCATGAGTTTTTCAATAAATAAAAATATTTTAAAAATCTGTTTGTGATTATTTAACGTTCGAAACCTGCTCTTTTTCTGTAATTTTTATAGGTTAAATCTGAAACTTACTCCTTTTTGTCTGTAATTTTAATGATTGTGAAATATTAATTGTTTTATTTGTAACTTATTATTATTTATTAGTACCTTCTCTACTCACACCAGCCATTTTTAATTTTCTATACAATTTTCTATACAAGTGGGTATTCTCGTCATCATGAATTGTTTTATTTATTACTCAGGTATAAAAATATTGTCTAGTTACAAAGATATTACCCAGTTATAATCAATTCTATAGCTTCCGAAATTATGAAAGTATACGCCGCAAACTCCATTAAACATGCTCGCCCTTTCAGCCGTGGGTGCGTTATAAGGTGACGGTCAATTCCACTATTCGTTGGTAAACGACTAGTCCAAGAGTTGTGGGTGGGTGGTGATGACTAGTTGCCTTCCCTCTAGTCTTACACTGCAAAATTAGGGACGGCTAGCGCAGATAGCCCTAGTATAGCTTGCGCGAAATTAAAAAACAAACCATTAAAATAAGATTACAGTCGAATATACTGGTAACAATGAGTGTATCCTGTTAAAACTTCAATGCATTTTAACCAATGTAGGCTTCAGTACTTCATGTACTATCCATTAGCTTCTTATATAGAACTGGCAAGATCAGTATACAGATTTCCATCTTCCATGTAATTTACTAATTTTGGGTCAGTTCTTTTACAGAAATACGGTATATGTAGAGTAAAACGCTAAAGGCGAGTACGTAGTTTGATAGATTGATACAGCTCACTAATTAGGTTTAAAAATGTTCTTTATTTGGATCGATACTGGAACAATTACACATGTTGTAACGAAGAGGCTAAAATGTAGTAACTACAAAACGTTACTGTCGTGGCATTTTGTTTTCTGCTATTTTTTGACAGGCATGTTTGCGAAATTTGACAGTAAGCTGTAGTTTCAGTGGCTTAACTTCTATGTGAAGATACTTTCGAATTTTAAGCGATGGACGAAAACTTTGTTTAAGTCCAAAGCTAGAAAATGGGCTATCTGCGCCATGCCCACCTGATTGTTAGCGTTATAAGCCTTCTAGTTTACAGCTGAGCCACCTATGGGCGCGGGTCAAACGAAACAACCTTAAAACGAGTTGTTTACCTTCATTACAAACTCCTACTACATCTGCCTTTGGGACAGCTTTACGTGGAGTATAGACTTGGCTTAAGTCAGTAATACGTGGCATTTTTTTTCTGCTATTTTTTGAAAGGCATGTTTGTGAAATTTGACAGTAAGCTGTAGTTTCAGTGGCTTAACTTCTATGTGGAGATACATTCGAATTTTAAGTCGAGGATTCAAAACAACTTATATAATTTGTCCTTGTTTCTATATGTTAATATCGAATGTATATTTAAACTTCCCCTTTACTTCCACGTTTACATGTAAAAGAGAAACGAATGTTTCTGTTCTCATGTTTCAGTTAAGGATTAGATGTTATAAACACTGTAAAATTCAATCGATTATGCCTATTAATAAGTACAACAACAATAAACTTATGTTTTGTAAATCTAAGATTTATTATGTATTTTAATACTAAAACAAATGATATGTCACTTAACATGATTTAGAAGAACAAACGTAGCAATGTTATGGGTAAGTTCAGGACATTTTAATATGTCAGCATCTTCATCGGCTCACATTCACTGAATCAAGGTTTTGCAAAGAAACAAAAACTGACGTACAAACTTGTCACACTTAGAGAAAGAGGACTTGATATACAAGACGAGCTTGTTTATTTCAGCAAAAGCTGAAATAATACTAAAGGGGTACCTGGTACTGATTTTATCAAAGTTTATTCTTAATTTCGCACAAAGCTATACGAGGGCTATCTGCGCTAACCGTCCCTAATTTAGTAGTGTAAGGCTAGAGGGAAGGCAGCTATTCATCACCACCCACCGCCAACTCTTGGGCTACTCGTTTACCAACGAATAGTGGGATTGACTGTTACATTATAACGTCCCAACGGCTGAAAGGTCGAGCATGTTTGGGGTGATAGGGATTCGAACCCGTGATCCTCGGATTACAAGTCGAACGCCTTAACCCAGCTGGCCACGTCGGGCCTTTTATCAAAGCAAATTTTCTAAAGAGCAAAGAATGTTACAGTTTTACAGTGTAGCTGAATAAACATTTAGATTTCACAGCAGGTGTGTTTTGTTTGTTTTTTCAACAATGCATTCCTTAATTCAGAAGTAAAAAACTCATTTTATGAAGCCCATAAAAGTTTCAAATAGTTCATTAACCCGTTGACGGGCTGATTCGTGATATAGGGCACAGTCCGCCTCCGGCAGTTGAATGCAGCTGTGCCGTATATGGTGTACAGCTTTGCGAAAATTCAGCGCGCATTCAGAACAGCCGTCATCAATAGGTTAAAGTAGTTGTGGCGAATAGAACTATTTGTCTTACTCAGTAAAAATACTGATGTTATTTGCCCTTGCTTGTAGTATGTGAGAAAGATATGGATTTACACATACTTCACTTTTTTACATGTATAAAAATACAAGTTTCAACCATATGCTTTTGAGAACGTTTGAACGAGTTCTAGACATTGTTAGAAATAACACAAAACGTTTTACACTACTGGAAATGAAAAATGGTATTTAACTTGTTATAAAAGAAAGTGAATATTGAAACGTATTACACTCTTCATAGAGGGATGTTGAATGATACGATACTTTTTTAGAAGGGGAATGAACGTTGAACAAGGTATTTGTTTCAAGCCGAAATGAGCAAAACAAACGTCAAGAACTAGATATAAACATTGAAACACCTGAAAATGAGCATTCATAGAGGCGTTACTTTATTAAAAACGAACATTAATATTATAGTACATTAGGTTTTTAGAGGTGAAAATGACGGTTGAAACACGCATTTCTTTGTTTGTTGGAAACTAAAACATGTATTACGTATAGGGCGGAAATGAACACATTACTCGCTATACACTAAAGTCAACATTAAAAGAACAATTACTTTTAACAATGAAAAAATTTCTTTTATAGTTTGGTATTATTACTTTATCAATTGTAATCATTTTGTTTTATTTCAAAGTATAACAATTTTTGTTTAAATTGTTGATGCTGTCTCGAGAATTAGATATTATAAACTCTAGCTATTGTATTCTTTATTTGCATTTTTTCAAAGAAATCTAGATCTTTCTTGTTCTTTTGTTTCTTTTTCAGCGCTCTGTCCATCACGGAGAATCGAATCGTGAATTTTAAAGTTGTAAGTCCATAAACTAACCGCTGTTCCAGTGGAGGACGAATATAGAGCTAATTGAATTTTACAATACTTAGAAAACAATTTCTCAGTTTTTTAAACACTATGAAAGTCAGTTGATTGTGCCTGTTAATAAGTACAACCGCAGTAGATTTATATTTGTAAATCTAAAACTTATTATGTATTTTAAAACTAAAAAAGTGGCGTGCCACTTAATATGATTTAAAAGATTTGAGACGAGCAATCGTAAATACAAAATTGAAAGTGTATTTCAGTTATAATTTCTTCCTAATAACACATATTTAAAGGACTCCACCCATTTATTAGAAATTTAGAAATTCTATTTAATGAATAAGGTAGAGTCCGTCAAGGGTCTCGTTCCCAGTAATTAAAAATATGGGTGAAATAAATAAAGTGTTAACAAGGAAATTACTTTTTATTTATTTGTTGTCAAGCACAAAACTACTCAATGAGCTATCTATGCCCTACCCATCGCGGATATAGTGTTATAAATCCACAGGCTTACCAATGAGCCACCAGGGCGAGAGGAGGCTTTTTTTTTTTTTTATTTGGAGCAAAGTTACACGAGAAGTATCTGTGCTAGTCGTCCCTAATTTAGCAGTGTAAGACTAGAGGGAAGGGAGCTAGTGATCTCCACCCACCACAACTCTTGGGCTACTCTTTTACCAACGAATACTGGGAAGTAAAGCAAACCATAGATTATCTCACAAACATATACCACAGTAGACAATATAATACTACTATATCAACCGTATCATCAATATTTTAAAAGATAAACAACAGTTACATAATACAACCAGTACAATGAGACAAAGAAACACTTCGAACCAATGAAACATAGACTTGCAGGTAATTTCAAGCACATAAAGCTCTCGAATTATTAGGCTTACTTAGGCCATTTTCAGCTGATAATTAGAGTGTTGTTACTTGAAGATTACGAAGTACAATTAATTAATAAGGAGAAAACTAATAATAAATAAATACTTATTTAACTTTGCTTCAAGTCTTCTGTTAGTTGAATTTTCTTCACGCGCATTTCCGATTCCTTAGTTTTTGTAATAACTTTCTTTATCTTTCCTCTTTTTAATAGGCTCATTACATTCATTTAGAGTATGATTTGTACTTAAAACCTAAGATATGACGTTGATTTCACACTTGCATGTTCTTGTATAAAAATTTGAAACCACTTAGTTATGGATCCAATATAACCTAAAGTTAGTTTCAAATATATTAGTATATAACATCTGAAGTTTGAAATATACATGTTCGATTTTTAAACTTGAAACGTGTTGTAATCTACATTCATCTTTAAAGATATATTTTAACTCAATTTGTGAGCGAGCTTTATAACGTAACTAATGTAGTTTATTTCTAATTAAAATTACTAGTTACTCCCGGTATGGTGGTACTAAACCAATTTGCTGTTAAGTGACATTCTAATTAAACTGTTTAGAAACATTCACGCTACTTAAATATCCACCAAATGATATGATCTGCAATGCGTATTGCGTATTTCTAATTAATAAGTATTTGAAATACTGGATTTGAGTACTTATATTAAAATGATTTTGGAACCTCACCATATCATTTTACAGTCTACGTTGCCACATCCTGTCATGCTCTATCTGACAACAGTGCACCATCACAATAGAAATGCAGTATAATTTCAATTTCCGAGAAAGCTCTGTCATAAGGTTGGCATATCCAAAGCAGGCCAAATCTTCCTGCATGGCTTCCACAATCCACATAGTATATGAAGATGATGGTTTCCCAACGCCAGTTTCAACATTCTGTCCTCACATCATACAGAATTGCATTAATGTTGCGTCCTTCAATTTAACATTCTCTTGAGGTATGAGACAGTTCAACAATTATGTCATTGTATATGTGATTTTCGTCGCTTTCCTAACTTCTAAATTCCCTATTTTAACACGTTTATGCTCTGAATGTATAAATATTTTGCGTCGGGAAAAAGCTGTTACATACCCTTTCGAAAAACGATAAATTTTTACTGCCATCAAATTACGTAAAAGATATGTCAAGCAATGTCAAAATATAGTTCCGATACTGAATTTATATTAGATCTGGTTGTAAGGTAACGCACTGATTTCCATATTCAAATTTATTTTTATAGAACGTACCAACTCATCTGTATTCAAGTACGTTATCAATGAAATATTGCGTACTGCTTATTTTATCCGCTTGTTCAGTTAATATATTTAACCAGGTTCTTCTTTAAAAAAAGACTACAAAACCAACAAAATCAAAATATAAACCTTTATTATGAACAAAAATTACTAGAACTGGAAGACCAAGTTAATTTTTAATTGTGAATACGTTTATTGTTGAATCTGTGGATAGTTTTCAACAACAAACATACTATAGAAGGTACGTTATCTTAAACTAGGAAGAACGTTCATAAAGCTAATGCTTTTCATGGTAGCAAAGGAACAAGTCAACAGATGAGAGAACTAATCTTAATTGCATAATCGTGTTCGATTTCCTGCCACTAAAAATGCTCGTCCTTTCAGCAGAGGAATGGGGCGTTATAATTCTACGATCAATCCCACTATTAGTTAGTAAAAGAGTAGCCCAAGAGTTAGCGGTAGGTGGTGTTGACTAGCTGCCTTTCCTCTAACATTACACTGCTAAATTAGGAACGGCTAGTGCAGATAGTCCTCGTGTAGATTCCGTGATATAAAAACCAAAAAAATTTAATGCCATCTACTTGATATTAAAATCATTATTATATTGAAACATGTGATCCCCTGGTGACAAACTTCGTGAAATGGATTTCTGAAACATGGACTTAAGAAACACCAAATTCATTACTTTGATTTAATATAAATCTGTGTGCATAGATATATAGACTCTTCTAACGGAACTTTAATGCAGAGAAATTTTATCAAAACCATTATCTTGCATTTCTTGTTTGTTTGTTTGTTTTTGTTTTTTTGAATGTCGCACAAAGCTACTCGAGGGCTATCTGTGCTAGCCGTCCCTAATTTAGCAGTGTAAGACTAGAGGGAAGGCAGCTAGTCATCACCACCCACCGCCAACTCTTGGGCTACTCTTTTACCAACGAATAGTGGGATTAACCGAAACATTATAACGCCCTCACGGCTGAAAGGGCAAGCATGTTTGGCGCAACAGGGATGCGAACCTGCGACTCTCGGATTACGAGTCGCACGCCTTAACGCGCTTGGCCACGCCGGGCCTGCATTTCTTGAGAATAATTAAAACCATCTTTGAAAGTATAATCGTTACTGGATAACAGTTCCGGCATGGCCAGATGAATTGGGCACTCGACTCGTAATCTGCGGGTCGTGGGTTCGAATATCCGTCATACCAAAAATGCTCGCTCTTTCAGCCGTGGGAGCGTTATAATGTGACGATCAATCTCACTGTTTATTGTTAAAAGTGTAGCCCAAGAGTCGGCGATAGGTGGCGATGATTAGCTGCCTTCTATCTAGCCTTACACTGTTAAGTTAGGGATGGCTAGCGCAGATATATAGCCCTCGTGTACCTTTGCGCGAAATTCTAATACAAAACGAATTAGACAATAGTTCAAAGTACGTGTCTAGAAATGTAGTAATTTTTTATGAGAAATAATGACTATTTTTTTCTCAAAATAAAATCTAAATAAATGCTTGATGGAAATGTTTTCTAAAAATTAATTATAATATTGTAACAACATTTATATGGAGAATGACTGTTCCATTTCTACTACTTGAGGAAAACAACATTTATACGTATATTTGGTTATATATTTTAAATATTGATGGATTAGCATTTTACCTTCTGTATATTTTAAAGTTATGTTCTTCTTGATAAATCATTGTAGAACGAATCAAGCAAAATTTGATTCCCAGAAACATATTCCAACTTGGTCAACTGTATGATCCTATAAATTATTAACTGTGAGGGTAAAGGCAGTAAGTTTTATCATTAATTTCGGGGTCTTCTATTTGGACTGTCTTTTTGGTTTTGGGTCTTTAAGCCTACTAAGTTGAATAACCTTTATCTTGTGGATTTTCAAAATTGAAAATGTGCTGCGGGTAAAACATTATAGTGTTGTAGCCGAGGGTTTCGATTGGACAGAATTTAATGATATTACGTCAGTATGCCTCCTTAACAACCAAGCATAGGTAATAGAAAATTTCAGCCAATGATTATGATTTTTTTTAATAGCACAATTTTATTACTCATCACGACCTCTACCAACCTACCCTCCAATCTAAATATATGCTCATAGTAGTGCATTGCCCGTTTTTACGTATATAAATATTTATAGCTGGATGAGCTTTAAAAATACAGACTTCTCACAACAGATCAGGCTAATCGGTAAACCATCCTGATAATCCTTACATATAGTGCATTATAAGTAATACAAAGATGAAGTGCTGATGGCCTTACTTTATGATATTCATAGTATATCAGTAAATGTCTTTTGTTGCCGTTTAATTTAAATAAATACCTTTGTAGTTTACCTGTTTTGGTTATAGGTGGAGCTCTGTTCAATTTCACAAATATGGCCTTCTTGTATAGTCAATTTAATTTAAATACTTATTACTTTATTATTAAAATTGGTTTGTTTGTTTGATTTGACTTTTGTGCAAAGCTACTGAAGGGCTATCTGCGCTAGCCGTCCCTAATTTAGCGGTGTAAGGCTAGAGGGAAGGCAGCTACTCATCACCACACACCGCCAACTCTTGGGATACTCTTTCACCAACGAATAGTGAGATTGACCGTAACATTATAAAGCCCCCACGGATGAAAGGGCAAGCATGCTTGGTGCGACGGGGATTCGAATCCGCGGCCCTAAGATTATGAGTCGAACGCCTTAACCCAGCTGGCCATGCCGGGCCTATTAAAATTGGAAGCGACTATTGAAGCATGCTTGAATCACTTTGATAGAAGTAGAAATGAAACACTGAAAAACGCAATACTATGATAAAATCTAAATGAACATTGAAGTATGCGTTACTTTATCAGAAGTGAAACTGAACATTGAAACACACGTTACTTTGATAGAAGTAGAAATGAAAAGTTAAATATGCATTATATTTAACAGAAGTTAAATATCGAGACTCGAGTTATTTTGCCAGAATAGGAAATGATCACAAACACACCCGTCACTTTATTATAAAGTGTTTGTTTGTAGTTAAGCATAAAGCTACACAATGGGATATCTGTACTCTGCCCATCATGGGTATTCGAAACTAAGTTTCTAGCGTTGTAGGTCTATAGACGTATCACTGAGACTCCATATAACATTAGAAATGGAAATGAACACATGTTGATGTGTTAGATTTGTTTTATCTTGGATAAAAATATCACGTGAAGCTACATGATTGCTAACTAAGGATAATTGTCCTCAAGTTTGAAGTGATAGATTAGAAGCAAGGCAGTTATGATAATCAGTGCCAATCAAAAACTCTAAAAATATTACAATCTTGTCGAACAGTGGTTAGTACATACAACTCGAATTTTGTGGGGTCACATGTTCGAATCCTGTAAACGAATATACTCGCATTTTCGGCTGTGGAAGTGTTGTTATGTGATAATAATCACAATATTCGTCAGTAAAAAGTAGCCCAAGAGTTGACGGTGGGTTATAGCTTTTACCTCGTTAGAAGTGAAAATTAAATAAATAAGCGTTACTTCATATAGAATATGGAATAAAAGTTTAAAGGCATCACGTGTTACATTGGCCCGGCATGGCATCCCTGTCGCGCCAAACATGCTCGCCTTTCAGCAGTGGGTGCGTTATATAGTGACGGTCAATCCCACTATTCGTTGGTAAAAGAGTAGCCCAAGAGTTGGCGGTGGGTGGTGATGACTAGCTGCCTTCCCTCTAGTCTTACACTACTAAATTAGGGACGGCTAGCACAGATAGCCCTCGAGTAGCTTTGTGCGAAATTCAAGAACAAACAAACAAACAAACACGTGTTACAAAAGCAAATGAATAAAAACTCGCATTATTGAAGCCAATCTTCTATATAAATCAATGCTGGTTGGCCCCACAGTAAATCTCTGAACTTCAGAGCTACCGATCTGGGTTCAACTCCGTGTGATACCATATAGGTAATTACGGAATATTTTTTAGAAACAAACAAACCAGTAGATATAAAGTAACTAAGATTTCGACATATCGCTTCTGTATAGTTATATCGAGTGTTATTATATTCTCTTAAATACTTGCGAAATAATTAGCTCTGCTATTATGTTTTAGTTGTATTCCCCTACCCCCATAGTGGCACAACGGTATGTCTGCGGACTTACAATGCTAGAACCTAGTTTCGATACCCGTCGTAAGCAGAACACAGACAGCCCATTGTGCTGCTTTGAGCTTATTTGCAAACAATCAATAGAGTTCTGTTAGTCGGTTACTCCATATATACTTTATTTAGTATTTTTGTTTATAACTTAAGAGATGGCGCCACATGCAAAACATTTCACACATGATTTTTTTTGCAATTCTGTCGTTTTCGGCTGTTAATCATTTATTTTTAAATAAAGTAAATTATTAGAGCTTCCACTTATCCTTGTGAATTCTAATTTTATTTGATTTTTGTATGTTAATTAGTGCGTTGGAAGCAGTAATATTACTTTTTTACTTTTGAATAGATAAATAAGTTGACATGTGCTACAAGTTCTCATGCACTTTACATAGAAATGATACTGGGATGCCAAACATGTCTTTTCAAATAGCTTTTACAAAACAAACCACAAGATCTTGGTTTGGAAAAACTATTCATGTCAGAAGGACTACAATTGGATCCCACACCAAACATGCTCGCCCTTTCAGCCGTGGGGGCGTTAAAATGTACGGGCAATCCCACTATTCGTTAGTAAAAGAGTAGCCCAAGAGTTGGTGGTGGATGGTGATGACTAGCTGCCTTCTACCTAGTCTTACACTGCTAATTAAGGGACGGCTAGTGTAGCCTTGCGCAAAATTCAAAACACCAAACCAAACGATTGGATCAAAGAATGTAAAGGCAAAGACAAAATCTTATAATATCAGATTGAAGAGACCTGGATGTAGTCTGATCAAATCTGAGAATTGAAAGACAGGATTTAATGAGATTAGAAACTGGGAGCTTTGTAAATGATTTGATCAAGTCAGAGAATTAAGATTATCTGATCAAGGATTTGTATGAATGACACATAAAGAAATATTATTGGTTATATTAGAGGGTCGACAGGCTTAAACAAACACTGAATAGTCTATACAGAATCAAATCGGACAGTTCATAGACCTGGACAAAACTAATCAGTTAAAAAAGTAAATAATTCTGTTATAAGCTAATTAAGTCAGAAAATGTGAGAGACCTAGACTGTGTTAAATTAAGAAAGAATAAGACACCTTTGAAGAATGGTGAAAATAAGAGACGGAAAGACTTTACCTGCTAGGTTCTCTAAGTACTGTGACTATCTTGAGTTGCTAAAAGAAAGCTTTTGTAATGGATAAGGTCTTTACAGGAAATTATCTTGACCAGATTAATCGACCATTTTCTATCTTTCACTTAGATCAGGTAAAGACTAAAACAAGATTACCTAAACATCCTTCTTAAAAAATTTCGTCTCGACTAAGTCAAAATTATGACAAAAATAGTGTTGTTTTTTGTAGTTAAGCGCAAAGCTACACGGTGTCCTATATGAGCTCCGCCCACCATGGGTATCGAAACCTGGTTTCTTTTGTTTTAAATTCCACAGATATATTGTTGTGTCGCTGGGTGGAGGGGTAAAAATACTTCATCAAAGAAAGAACATAACAAAACTGTAACAAAACGAAATAAAAAACAGACACTATTTATCTTTCATATGGATCAGCTAAATTCTGTGACAAAATGTCTGAATTTTTTTGTCCTTCGTCTTGGTCACAAATAAAACTAAAATAATTCACAGATATTATTTCTCCTTTTCAACTGAACCAGGTGTTGTGCACGAGAAAAATATCTAAAAACGTAATTATTTGCATGATTCACGTAGCGGTTATGGAAATAACACCATAACCTTATTCTAACGTTTAACAGGACAACAACAATAACAAACATAACACTAACAAAGCATTTTGACAAAGAGACACTAATGTCTTTTTTTCCCAATGTTTCAATTGAACTGAGTACATTTTTTGAAATAATATAAATGTTATGCGACATAATAACAGTGTGGAAAACATGCAATCAAGTGTAGCTCAAACATATAGTCGTTTCTTTACTCCCTGACTGCTTAAAGATTGCGACAATTGTATATTGTAAAGAGAATATTTTTTATTTACAAGACACTTATGTACTTACAATGGAAAGTGCAAGGACTGTTATCACTGTGATGAATAAGGACGAATTATCAACGGATTTCTTTGGAGTTGCTTGGATTTGCCCACTAGATAGGACAAAGCACTCCGATAATCTGTATATGTAGTTATTGTACATACAAACTTACAACTTACAGATAAAAGTAACATATAGCATACAGCACAAGGAAATTTTCCCGCTGTAATCGACAGAACAAAGATCACCTTGAAGTTATAACAATAAGATATACATTCAAAAAACTGGTAGCGTCACCTATTTCGTAGTTTCATTTATAATAATAAAACGTTATTAAAACAAACAACAGCATACAATTGACTTTAATACTGCACTCAGCACTCGAGTGCTAAAGAAAGATTAACAGCTGGAACTCCTGACATTCACTCATTTACACATGTCTAAAAACAAATTTGTTTGTTTTGAAATTCGCGCAAAGCTACACGAGGGCTATCTGCGTTAGCGGCCAACTAATTTAGTAGTGTAAGACTAGAGGGAAGGCAGCTAGTCATCACGGTCCACCACCATCTCTTGGGTTACTGTTTTACCAACGAATAGTGGGATTGATCGTATCTTTATAACGTCCCCACGGCTGAAAGTGCGAGCATATTTAGTGTAACGCGGATTCGAACCTGCGATCCTCAGATTTCAAGTCGAGTGTCCTTAACTGCCTGGCCCTAAAAATTAGATGCTTGACGTACAATTTGCTTTTTTTTTTCTTTTAGCGCCCCCTTGTACAATTTTGTGCTAATTTGGAACATAAGAAAATCTCGTATTCACGTAACTAGATTTCGATATTTGTTCATTGTTAATAACAATAATAATAATATAACAATCTGAGATTACGAGATTATTAGTACCAGAAGCAATTTGTTTTTTTTAAGATTAATAATAACACATGCCTTGTTCACAAAACTAATAATTATCTTACAAACGATAACATCAATATTGATTTTAACGATGACAAAGCTACACGAGGGCCATCAGCGCTAGTTGTCCTTAATTTAGCAGTTTAAGACTAGAGGGAAAGGAGCTAGTCGTCATCACCCACCGCCAACTCTTGGGCTACTATTTTACCAATGAATAGTGGGATTGACCGTTACATTGTAACGCCCCCACGGTTGAAAGGGCGATCATGTTTAGTGTGACGGGGAATCGAATCCGCGACCCTCAAGTTGCGAGTCGAGCGTCCCTAACCACCTGACCGTACAGGGCTTTCAGTGACAAATAACTTCCCATTATGTCTTCTTTTCCCTTACTTTTCCGAACAATATTCAGAATCGATACAATACGATCCCAGTTAGTACACATCAAGACCCCAGGGGAGCAAAACATGCTACTTAAAAAGTCTTCTGTGAATGTGAAGTCCAATAGATTCCAGAAAGAAAGCGACCAACAAGAGTTATGATTCAAGAACATAATATACTTACAAAACACTGTAACAATAGTATATTTGAAAGAGTCAATCATTTAGACATGACTCACAAATGAGAATATGAAAGACAAAAGAAACCCTCTTCATCCACCTAATTAATAACCTAAAAACGTGTGAATATCACGCCAGTATTTCTATCAAGAAGCTCCAAGATTAGTCCCCCAATTATACCCCCTCAAAGTTATCACTATAGAATTTCTTAAAGATACCAACTGATAACCAGCTGAAACTTCTTAGCAATTACTTTCAATTAGACTTGGACAAAAGTACAGACTATTAACTATGACAATAATTGATATCCGATCGCCACATTTTACCGTACCTAACGACAACATGCTTGTTAAAATGTTCTATTCTTAGTTCTTGCTAGTGCTCTGTTACTAAGCCCGTTAAAAATGTGGGGTTGATTCCGAAACCAACTTTCAGATGGACTTCTCGTTTTAACTACACACCTAAAAAAGGCCATGTAGCTGTACATCTATAATATACAAATCATATTACAATTCTCCTTCATGCATACTAGCTGAGAACACCCATTAAGGAAGCAGCAATTGTAAAATGGAAGATGTTAAATAATGCTTCTCTTTCTCCTATTACTAAAACCTTAATGACCACATTATATGTTAATCACACATTCCACTTTGTGGAAGGCTAATTGACTTATTTAACTGAATAAATACCCGTTTCTTTAATTACAAAACTACAAATCTATTAAAAATGGGAAATATGCCCCACTTTCCTAAATATTCAGTTGTTTTGTTTCCCACCATTGTGGAAAAAAAATTATGTTAGACAAATAATATCTAGTCTTTGATCTTTAATCAAGCTTCGAGTGTACTTCTGCAAAACTTATTACATTTGAGATTTAACATTCCTTGTAACTGACTAATTAATAATAAAATTTGTTGTTCTTTGTGTAAGTGAAAAAGATAATATGTAGCACGTTAAAATAGCATTTTTCAAAACCTGTGTTAAAATGTCTCTGCTAAATTCAGTGTTTGTTTACCCGTATGAAATATATAAACTCTAACCGAAATAGAATTATGTGTGTAATGCACAACAGTTGTATGAAAAGTCATAGAGTATTTTACAAATTAAAATATTTATAGTATTTTAGTGTATCTTGAAGTTCTGCTAATAAGCGTTTATGTTTCTTAAGGGTGTGTGATTTTACTAACGGATAATAATCGTAGTACTATGATGAAACAAACTGTGATTTTACACTTAAACATCGATGGAGAATTATTACATGCTATGAGAAGTTGTTAATATTTAAAAATTGTTTGTTGTAAACTGAACTTGTGACCAAAATTATCAACACAACCTCGAAACAAATAACTTCGTAATGATATTCTTTATAAAGAACTCTCATATATTTTACTTGTTAATATCTTAGTAGATATTAAAAGTCTAATTTGATCGAGTTTTTATTTTGAAAAATTATTGTAAGCCGACTAACAGAGTCTGAACTTTTGACCATTTGCTGTTTGTGAGGTAGGGTTTGGTTTTAATTTCGCGTAAAGTTACACGAGGGCTATCTGCTCTAGCTGACCCTAATTGTGCAGTGTAAGACTACAGGAAAGGCAGCTAGTCATCACCACCCACCGCTAACAATTGGGCTACTTTTTTTTACCAACAAATAGTGAGATTGACCGACACATTATAACGCCCCCACGGCTGAAAGGGCGAACATGTTTGATGCGATACGATATTGAAGAGAAAGTGTACAACAATTGTACACATACTGAAAGTTACATGTCTCACCAAATATTGAGAAATAGAATATCATGAATATACATTTAGTGTTTTGTATCACTATATAAAGTGAAAGAACTATGTTTATTGACTTGTTTAACTTAGTGACGTATAGAACTCCAGTTAACATATAATGAGCATTAAATTTATGTAGAAAATGAATTATTATGCACGGTTTGAACTGTTTATTTTCAGATAGTAATTACTGTGTAAACACAAAGATAGCAATAATGTATTATAAGTAGCTTGTTTATCTTTTGATTTAATAAACCTTTTCTGGTATGCCGATTACTTACTGTCTTCTTTTAGTAAACCCGTGAGTCAAACAAAGGTGTTATCTGTTTTAATGCACACATAAGGTCAAAAATTTTCAAAACCTGACGTCCTACCCTATATATATTTTCTATAACCAAAGTTTATTGAGCAAGTCAATGTTCTTAAATATCAAACACGTGACTAATGTAAGAAATGCTGAAAGAGAACAAGCATGCGTACAGACTATTATCAGTTAGTACGAACTATTAGAAAAAGAGGTAACAACAGTACTCATTATTTACATAGACCATTTACACTTAACTGACTTATAAAGCTAAACATGAAAATAAGTATCCTTTTCAGGACATGTCATTTGATATATAGCAGCATTGTTACCATACCAGTGTTTTGTGTCCATTAATTATATTTTCTGTGTGTATGCAAATTACAACATGAGATAATTAAACTGAACTTTTGACTGATTATTGACTCAAACTTATAAACCATATAAAATCTTATATGCTGAGTTGGAATGGATATAATTTGAATGAACGCTAACCCAATAAAATTATAAACGATGATGCCTAAAGTACCTGAAGTTTTGCTGAATATATCGTGATCAGCAGCCAAAAATCTATAAGGAACACCCAACAGTGTTCAAGAAGCAAAAACTTTGATATACACTGCTAGCAAAAATATTAAGACCAATGAACATAAAGAAAAAATATGCATTTTGCATTGTTAGACTCAACCACTTATTTGAGTAGAGCTTCAAAAGATGAAAATAAGAAAAGGGAAAAAAACTTTTAGCATTTAATAGGGAAAATGTGAACACTATGGAATTAGCCTAAATACTAGCTGGTCAAAAGTTTAAGAACATACTAAAAAAAATTGATAAACAGGGTAGGAAATGTCCAACAAGAGGTCTCAGTAATGAGTTGCACTTCCATCATTGTGAATAACTGCAAACATTCGCTTTGGCATGGTCGATATAAGCAGAAAGATGGGTGGAATATTATTTCAAGTGGTGAAGATCGCTTCACGAAGATCATGCACTGTTTGGAACTGACGTCCATTTTTATAACTTCCCTTTCCATCCACCACCAAACATTTTCAATGGAGTTGAATCACGTTATTCGCCATAAAAAAGTCCTTTGTCCTGCAGGCATTGTGGATTGCAGCATTATTCTGCTGAAAGATCCACTCATTTCCACACAAGCGAGGACCTTCAGTCAATAAGGATGCTCTCTTCAACATGCCAATATAGCCAGCTGATCTTTGACGCCCCTGTATAACCTAAAGCTCCATTGTTTCATGGAAGGAGAAAGCACCCCAGATCATGAAGGAACCTCTTCCACTGTGTCATGTAGAAAATGTCTCTGGTGGGATACCCTTATCGTGCCAGTAACTTTGGAAGTCATCTGGACCATCCAGGTTAATTTTTTTCTCATCAGAGAACAAAACCTTCGTCCACTTTTCTACATCCCATGTTTGGTACTTCTCAACAAAGTTTAACAGAGCTGTTTCGTGGTGTGGAAGGAGGCGTGGCCTTTGAACACGTTTACGGTTTTTAAAGCCTTTCTCTCGTAGATGCCAACTTACTGTTCTTGAGCTACATTCAGCGTCCGTAAGGACCTTAATCTGGTTCGACGATCGGGTGGTGTCTTGTTAGACAACCCGTCGAATCCCCTTGCTCAACGCCGGCGAAATTTTCTTAGGCCGAACACTTGAAATTTTCGTTCTGTATCCCTCAGGGTCTTTTAAGAAATTTGCAACAGCAGTTTTACTACGCCCAATCTCACCAGCGATGACACGTTGAAAGAGATCTTGCTTTTGCCGCTCGACAATTCTGCCACGTTCAAACTCTGTCAACTTTTTAGCCTTTGCCATGTTTTTACCCAAAGTAACACAGGAGACGTCAGTGGGAGATGTTGATAACACTAATGCTTGAACACAAATGACTAAATTTCGTTAGTGTCTACTGATTAACATTTCGTTTCAGTATGGTCTTAAACTTTTGACGAGCTAGTATTTAAGCTAATTTCATAGTGTTTACATTTTCCCTATTAAATGCTAAAAACGTTTTATATTTTTATTTTCCCTTTTCTTATTTTCATTTTTCGAAGCTCTACTCAAATAAGTGGTTGAGTCTAACAACGCAAAATGCATATTTGTTTCTTTATGTTTATTGGCCTTAAGATTTTGGCCAGCAGTGTATGTTATCATATTGAGCTTTGACATAATGTGAATTTTATGTAACAACGTTGAATTCTATCATTCATATTACCAAAAATATTTGAAATAATCACTAATTAAAATATTTTTATGATTATGTTCATTTGGGAAACTAATAAGTTTAAATACAAGATAAGAATGTAGAATTTCTGGTTCGTATAAATGAAAAGTTTGTACTTGGTTTAGACGAACATATGGTCAATGTTTTTAAACCTTGCTATTAATTGTTATGCATCAGGAATACGATTAAATAAAACAAAACTGACAAATATTCACTTAGAATAAAAAGTACTACAAGGACCATATTCGTCTGTTTATGGACAATATTGTATGCATTATGTTTATTATTGTTGTTGACGTGTGTCAAATTGAAAAGTCCTCTCTAAATTTAGGTCCCACAAAGATATTAATGATATGTTTTGTTTGTTCATGATTTTGTTGTACAAGGTTTCACGTAAGTTTGCTCTAAATAGACGTCTCTTATTATTAAGATTAGATTGCAAAATATTTATTGTGAGATAATTAATAATGTATTAAAAAGGAAATGTCGTCTCTAGAACTGTTTTATGCTAAATCAATAATCGTTTTACATTAATTAAACTTAGACATTGTTGACATGTTCAGACAATGTGCTCATCATCTTCCATTAATAGAAAACTACTCTTAATAACACCATCTGTATCTGTGTGATCATGTGTTGACTGTGTATTTCGTACTAGTCAAAGTGTATCAAGTTTGGAATCGATCTTGACATCAAAAAGCTCTCAAGATTTATTGAAAAAGAAATTTTAGTCTTCAAGCAAATGTTCTGTATAAAATGTATGACAAATAATAACTAATTCATTCAATATATTTAGTTGTAGCAATATAAGCGTCTTTTTACAAATGATAAAAATAAGTAAAGCAAATTGTTGGCTATAATAACTGCATAATTCAAAAAATAGATGACATGTATGTTATAATAGCTGTCTCATTGATTTGCAAAAGTGAAACGGAGGTGCCCTATGTAACATTGTTTGTTTAAAAGATTATGTAAATGAAATGATATATTTTATCGAGAATATGGTTAAATGCGTGTATTTGTGTGTTTTCTTATAGCAAAGCCACATCGGGCTATCTGCTGAGCCCACTGAGGGAAATTGAACCCCTGATTTTAGCGTTGTCAATCCGTAGACTTTCCGCTGTTATAGCGGGTACCAAAATGAATACACACAAATGGGTGAAAGTGCATATTTAAATAAGAATCCTTTTCAGGACAAAAATTATAAAACATTAATTAATATATTAAATCAAAATACGGTGTGTATTTTAATGTACATTATCATAAGAAACAACAAATTGAAAGATTTAATTAAGAATATAGTTATATAAATAGTATCAACACAAAGTAAAAGGAAAGCAGTTATGCTAAAGTATTGCATGATACTTAATTAAATGTCCTTTTCAGAACAATAACTGCAAAAAGTAGGCTTAAATATAGAAACTAAAAACTACGATCAGTATATGTTAAACTGTACTAAGACATACAAAAGAAAGCGCTGTCTTGTTCAATATTTATAGTATGTATTGAGTAACAGTATCATCCTATAATAGCATACGTAAATGAAAAATAAGTTGAAACATATTTAAACCTGCATGGTAACGTACGGAAGTATAGAAGCATCTTTGTAAAATGTTCACATGTTGAAATCTGTATGCAACCCTTAGCAACATTGTCTACTTTCGTAAAACACATGTAATGCGAATATATACATAAATAAATACAAAACATAAGTTAAGATCAGCATGAAGCAGCTATATTTAGTAATTTACTTATAAAATAAAACTGTAAACACATAGTTATAAAAATAGATTAAATTATTAATTTTAAGACTTTGTTAATAAGGAGAAGAGGCACTTGTATTTAGGTTTAAAGTAAAGAAGTGTAAAAACATTAAAAGACTATGAACGAAATATTTCTCTGTACACAACATTTTTTAAATAAAAAAATCCACCTTGTTTTGTGGATAGTCGCCATCTTTGACTGACATCTTGCGCTTTCTTATAGTTAACTCTGAAATTTGTATTGGGATTTAATGTTTGTTCGTTATTCAAAAGTGAAGAAAAGGTAAAAAATAACGTAGTTTATTTCATTGTCTGTTTGTCTATGTTACCGAAGTTATCTTTTCAGTTAATGCTACAAACGTTGTAGTTTTATACTCGAATAAACGTAAAACACTACTGTAAGATTAATCAATCGGAATATCGTGTTTCTTTGCCAGCTAACACGCACACATACACACACGAACTGACTAACAAACATTATTCTTTTTAGTTAAATATATGTCACAACTTGTTTCTTCCCTACAATTATATGTGTATATATATTTCAAAGATTTATTAACATTAAGTTTAATCAAAATGTAGATTAAAACGTTGTTGTTGGTTTTCTATCTTCCTGCGGGTAAAGTGTAACTTTTTGCTGGTGAATTTATTACGTAATGATTTTATTAATAACAACAATACAGATGAGCTTCCAAGCTAGATTCTACAGGTTTTACCTCAATAACGTTTACTTTTGTACCAGACACACTGTCTGAAGTTTCTGTTTCAAACATTCTTTCAACACCACGTCTACTATATCTACCACATTCATCTTTGTACCACATACTCTTTGATATCCATCTATACTATATCTGTCACGTTCATCTTGTTAGTACGAGATATTGTCCTAATAACGACCATGTTCGTCTTTGTACCAGGCACTCTGTCAGAAACATATCTACTCTATCTACCACGTTGATCTTGGTACCAAGCACTGTTAGAACTGTCTTTTCTATATTTACCACGTTCATCTTTGTACCACATACTCTATCATATCATCTCTACCATATCTACCACGTTAATTAACTGAGCCAAACACTCTATCACAGAAATCTCTATTATTCTACCATGCCAGTCTTTGTACCAGACACACTGTCAGAGCCATTTATACAATATCTATCATCTTTCACAAGACACTTTGTGAGAACCATTTTTGTAGTATATACCACGTTGACAATCTCTTATATTCATCTGTACTGTATCTACCATGTTCATTTACTCACCAGACATTATTAAAACTATCTCTGCTACATTTACTTCGTTCATCTTTTCACCAGACACTATAAGAACCATCTCTACTATATTTACCACGTTCATTTTTTCACCAGACACAATAAGAACAATCTCTACTACATTTACTACGTTCATCTCTTTACCAGACACTGGAAGAACTATTTCTATTATGTTTCCCACCTTCATCTTTTCACCAAACACTGTAAGAACCATCTTTTCTATATTTACCGCGTTCATTTTTACCAGACACTGTAAGAACCATCTCTACTACATTTACCATGTTCAACATATTTTTGAAACAAAGTCATTTTTGTAAGTCACATTTACCTTCTTAAGTGAAACAAAATCTCCGTTAAAATTTAAATATGACGTTTTATTGAAAGCTAAAAAAACGTACGCACACATACATGTATATATATATTTATATATTTATGTGTAAACTGTACATACAATAGTTAAAAAACTAATTTAAATTTTCGCGTTTTACTCAAGTCTTTGAAAGTTTCCAGCATATATTTTTATCTTTGTATCAGTCTTGATTTCCCTTGCTCTTTAACCCTAACATTGTTACGTTTAGCCTAGAAACCTAGAGCACACACCTGGTTTTCAGATGTATCAGTTTTGCGAGTAATAATTAACCTGTACACTTATGATATTTATCCCAGTAGCTGGGATGGAGGTCTAATAACGCTGTTAACAAACTCGCACGCGCTTTTATTTTGTACCATTTCTACTAACAGGAGTGTCTACCTACCGTGACAGGTAAGCTACTGTGTGTCGACGGCACGATCTTCGGAATTTAAGATGTGGAGGTGGTGCTGTGGTTCGCTTATACATTTCTTGGAACTTTAATGGCACAGAACAGTGTTGGTCAGAATGCAAGAGTAAATTATACAAAGCCTTGTCTAATCTCCTTTGTTTTGCTTGAAAATATATTTAGCAGCGTCAGTTTGTCTGTCTCGAAACAAAGAGATCGTCTAAAGTTTCGTAAACACGTGACAAACTTCCAAACAAATAGGAGCAGATAAGTTCACGAACTGACAAGTCCTTGAATATTACTGCTCACAGTAGGCGACGTAATCGAGCTCTACTCCATTCTAACTCCCCCTTTCTTCCATATTTATACAGACATCTTCAATCCACAGAAATGTGAGACATACGTACACTTGACGTGGTTCGAAATCTCATAATAAATGTCTCGTTTAAAGACGAAGCAATTGAACTGAGAGATAAATGATTTTAGCCAGCATATCACCGTTATGGAAAACATAAGGGTATTGAATTATTTCCACTTTTCTATATGTATTGTATTAAAAAATATATTTTATTGGTTATAATGCGTTATATGTAATGAAACATGGTTAGTATTGACCAAAGGTCAAGAAGAAACTGCCATTCAGTGTGCAAGTCACGGAGCGAGTGAGCTAAACTTTAGGTGTTTGAAAAGTCACATTTATATTGTAATAACTTTTTTGCATGAATAACTCATAAGCCAACTATTAAGTTACGGTTATACTTGTTATAACCGAACATTACTAGTTTGAAATATATCGTTTTTTATTCGGCCATTATGTTTTTGTTTGTTTTTCTATTCAGATGAAAAGAGTACTTTTCAACCATATTACTTCTTTCACCTCTATTGTTGACGACGCGTTTCACTCAATACCAGAGCTCAATAAGCCAGCTGAAATACAACAAACATAGTAGAGTTGGAACGTTATGTATATAAGCCATTTGCTAGAATAACAATTGCTAAGGAGTAATTACCAAGACAACTTCTGAGTTTCATTGCATTACTGACATAGGAATATTCAGTCAACCAGTTTAATGAACTATACCTATGCAGATAGCCCTCGAGTAGCTTTGCGCGAAATTCAAAACAAATAAACAATCTAACGCTTTTTCCCTGTTTCGAAAGAGAGATATTAACTAGCTATAGTGCGTCAAAAATGGGCCCGGCCAAAAGGGCGAGCATGTTTGGTGCGACCGGGATTCAAACCCGCGACCCTAGGATTACCTGTCGAACGCCTTAAAACGTTTGGTCATGCCGGGCCCAATACTTAACGAAGAACAGGATATTAATTTCAAAGAACTGATCATTCCTCACCGCCGAATAGCGACAGAAAGTGCTTTAGAAGCTGGAATTGCATTTGCTACCACAGATGTTGATAGTCCAACCTCTTATGCAAAATAGGCCATCTTTTTTTCCCACTGTTTAAGCTTTTAAAGAGTAAATTAAATCTCGTTTCGATGAAGATGATCAAAATATTCTTTGCGGTCTCTCTTCTGTTATAAAGCAACCAGGAAACCAAGATAATACAGAGGATGTCTCATTACTTTGTGACTTTTATGGAGTGAATGAGAATCAATTATCTTCAGAAAGAAAGACTGTGGTTGGTCTTCTCGATCAAGAAAAACAAAATCTCCATTTGTCTTCAGGATATAATTTGTCAAAATAAATGGATTTATGAGAATGGCATCTTTCAACTGCTTCCAACTTATTCTCAGTTGACCCAAACATTCAGCACTGTTCCAGTCACACCTTGTTCTGCTGAAATATCATTCTCTGCTTCACGTTAAATCAAAACATACCTACGTTCTACCAGCAGACAAGAAAGACTATCCAGCTCATGTCACCATTTTAAATATTGAAGTGGGTCTGACTGAAATGTTAATCTCAGGAACCTAACTCTACAAATCCATGCTTTATATAAAGTTTAGTATTTCGTTGTGACCCTGGCAAAACAACAACAGCAAGGAAAACTATTTTCAACGAGTCACTAAAACACGGAAGTTTTTTGAACTTATTCTTAAACTCATGAAACAAAGCTTAACTAATATCTGTCGGTGCAAATTTTCAGTTGGCAACCTGGTGTCTAGATTAAAGCTTATCAAGTAAAACATTATCGTTTTCACTATAGAGAAGTTCTACAAACTTTTAAGCCTACTTTTCTGTCTGCTCTTGAAAGGAAAACAATAGCGTCGTATAAAACAACGAAAACGTTACTTGACAACCAGCGTCACAGTATGAATGGTCCCATAAAAATGGCGCCAGTAACATAATGCTATCTCACCCAGCCAAAAGTGTAGATATCTGGACACCTAACACTGCACTGATTTTTGAAAGACTGACAGAAGCTGTTTTATTTGGATTTAATCAGGGATGGTTATAAATACTAGGGGGAAAATAAAAATTACAAAGACGCAAAAAACTACAACACAAAAAAAACAGTTACGTAGTAATTCTTTTCATTCTTTTCAATGCCATAGAGTTATTTTCAATACGTTTTCACTCATAGTTGTATGTTCACTTGATTATAAAATAGATTAAGGATTATAAAAACTGGAATAGAACAGCAATAGTGTTACAACAAAAACTCAAGCTAACACACTAATGAGTGAAATAAAACAACCGTAAGTTCATACTAGTTAGTTTTTAAACTTTGAAACTAGTATTTCATTATGCTTTATTTTATGTGTAAATAAGTACTGAAATATTTTATAAAATATAAATAATTCATACCTAAAGAAAAACCAAAATAACTGTACAACCACCAACCACCTATCAAACAGTTCATCTTCCTAGTCACCAGATGGAGTCATTACCTCAACAGAGAAACTATTAACAAATAAATAAATAAAATAATGTGGTTGTTCATTAATGGCTCACACATATTTTTCACAGCTATTGGGTCCAAATGTAATTGATTTCTTTAAAAGAAATCTTCGGTTGGATAACATATAAAAGACACACACATCATATGGATACACATAATAGTGTAGCGCATAACCACATTGACTGTGTACTTCCATACAAACGTGAAACTTTCCATATTTATGTTTGTTCTGTCTTTTAATAACTGACTCGAAACATTAATTTACCAGTTGAAGGATTTTCTATCATAGTTTCATCATAATTAGTTAATAAAGTCTCAATAGGGCTCAAAATATTTGCATAAATGTGAGGATTATGACGCATCAATCAGTAAAGCAACATCTACTACTATTTCATTACGAAGCGATGTTTATCCATTTTAGCTGTTCTTTTGATCGCCACTTGATATCATTAGTTTTGTGTAGATTATAGCCTCTTGTGTTCTAGGCTACAGCTCTAGGTCCTTGTAAAGAACTTTAAAACATTATTGATACCTTTGGATTAAAGTGATATACGGTATTATTACTTAAAACGAGGATATTGTAGACCATATTACCAATAATCTTAGCCATTCCTCGTTCCTGAACAAATGTTTAACACGTCAAGTTAGCTATGATTGGTCCATCTCTTTTCATTCTTCCTATAATATTGCATCAGACAAAAAATTTCTGAAATACTCTGTACTCGAATGACACGATAAATGAGCTTAGGTAATGTAAAAGTGGTGTAAAAAACTCGTTATTTTGTTATAAAATTACTAAAAAACGATGTTTACTTAATAAAAAACTTAATTAATGTTTAAGTTTCGTTTCATTTGTTTTTAATTTCGCGCAAAGCTACTCGAGAGCTATCTGCGCTAGCAGTGTAAGATTAGAAGGAAGGCAACTAGTCATCACCACCCACCGCCAACTCTTGGGCTACTCTTTTATCAACGGGCCTGGCATGGCCTAGCGCGTAAGGCGTGCGACTCGTAATCCGAGGGTCGCGGGTTCGCGCCCGCGTCGCACCAAACATACTCGCCCTTTCAGTCATGGGGGCGTTATAATGTGACAGTCAATCCCATTATTCGTTGGTTAAAGAGTAGCCCAAGAGTTGGCGGTGGTGATGACGCCCTCCCTCTAGTCTTACACTGCTAAATTAGGGACGGCTAGCACAGATAGCCCTCGAGTAGCTTTGTGCGAAATTCCAAAAAAAAAAAAAAACACTTTTATCAACGAATAGTTGGGATTGACCGTAACATTATAACACCCCCACAGCTGAAAGGGAGAGCATGTTTGGTGTGCCGGGGATTCAAACCTGCGACCCTCAGATTACGAACTGAATGCCTTAACCACTTGGCCGTGTCGGGCCGTTTAGGTCTCGAGTTTTATTCTGGGGAAATATCTAATTTATACTCTGAAAGTTGTTTTTACTTATTTATTGTTAAGCGCAAAGCTGTACACTAGACAATGTGCTTTGCTCATTGCAGGGATCAAACCTAATACTTTAGTGTTATAAGACCTCAAGCGTATTTCTAAGCCATCTGAAGGTATTCTCTCAAACCTAATCTTAATAATAATTACAATAGTTTTGTAGTTCTGTAAATAAACACTTATGATTACCTATTTGTAATAAAAATGATTTTCAGAGGATGTGATGGATTTACTCTTTCTTATATTATACACTGCTGGCTAAAATCTTAACACCAATGAACTTAAAGAAACAATACGCATTTTGCGTTGTTAGACTCAACCACTTATTGGAGTAGAGCTTCGAAAGATGAAAATAAGAAAAGGGAAAATAAAAATATAAAAGTTTTTTAGCATTTAATAGGGAAAATGTGAACACTTTGAAATTAGCCTAAATACTAGGTGGTCAAAAGTTTAAGAACATACTGAAACGAAGCGTTAATCGGTAAACACGTAACAAAATTTAGTCATTTGTGTTCAAGCATTAGCGTTGTCAACATCTCCCACTGACATCTCCTGTGTTACATTGAGTAAAAACATGGCAAAAGCTAAAAAGTTGACAAAGTTTGAACGTGGCAGAATTGTCGAGCTGCAAAAGCAAGGTCTCAACGTGACATCGCTGGTGAGATTGGGTGTAGTAAAACTGCTGTTGTAAATTTATTAAAAGATCCTGAGGGATACAGAACGAAAATTTCAAGTGTTCGGCCCAAGAAAATTTCGACGGCGTTGAGCAAGGGGATTCGACGGGTTGTCCGGCAAAACACCAACCGATCATCAAACCACATTAAGACCCTTACGGACAAAGAATGAAGGCCCTGCCTTATGTGGAAATGACTGGATCTTTTAGCCGGACAATGCTGCAATCCACAATGCCCGCAGGACAAAAGACTTTTTTCATGGCAAATAACGTGATTCTTTTGGACCATCCAGCGTGTTTGCCCGAACTGAACCCCATTGAAAATGTTTCAAGGGAAGACAAGGGAAGTCTATAGAAATGAACGTCAATTCCAAACAGTGCATGATCTTTGTGAAGCCATCTTCACCATTTGTATCGACTACGCCAAAGCGAATATTTGCAGTTATTCGCAATGACGACCGTGCAACTCACTACTGAGACTTCTTGTTGGGCATTTCCTACCCTGTTTAGGACTTCTTTTTAGTATGGTCATAAACTTTTGACCAGCTAGTATTTAGGCTAATTTCATAGTGTTCACATTTTCCCTATAAACTGTCTTAAAAGTTTGTTTTTTTTTTATTTTCCCTTTTCTTATTTTCATATTTTGAATTTTCATATTATTCTACTCAAATAAGTTGTTGAGTCTAACAACGCAAAATGCGTATTGTTTCTTCATATTCATTGGTCTTAAGATTTTGGCCAGCAGTGTATATCTAGTTAATATCGATGTTTTTTGTTTTAGTTGGCTCAGCACTGTCAGGTGGGTTAAGGCATTCGACTCGTAATCTGAGGGTCGCGGGTTCAAATCCCCGTCATACCAAAATGCTTACTCTTTCAGCCGTGAGGGCGTTATAATGTTTCGGTCAATCCCACTATTCGTTGGTAAAAGAGTAGCCCAAGAGGTGGCGGTGGGTGGTGATGGCTAGCTGCCTTCCCTGTAGTCTTACACTACTAAATTAGGGACGGCTAGCGCAGATAGCCCTCGTGTAGCTTTGTGCGAAATTTAAAAAAAATGTTTTAGTTAAATTTATATTTGTAAATGCATGTAACATATATTGTTAAATCTGTAGTGCAAAATTCCCGTCTATTCCCTGTATTTGTAGAAGATTTTAGAGTGTAGGAATTAACAATATATGTTATATAAAAGTACTAGCGTATGGTTGGACCAACTGAAATTCCTAAAACTTCTTCTTAACGGGGCCCGGCATGGCCAAGCGCGTTAAGGCGTGCGACTCGTAATTGAGGGTCGCGGGTTTGCATCCGCGTCGCGCCAAACATGCTCGCCCTCCCAGTCGTGGGGGCGTTATAATGTTACGGTCAATCCCACTCTTAGTTGGTAAAAGAGTAGCCCAAGAGTTGGCGGTGGGTGGTGATGACTAGCTGCCTTCCCTCTAGTCTTACACTGCTAAATTAGGGACGGCTAGCACAGATAGCCCTCGAGTAGGTGTGTGCGAAATTCTAAAAAACAAAACAAACAATTCTTCTTAACGTTTATAAACCGCTGCCTCAAGGAACAGTATATAATGTTTGTTTGCTACAGTTGATATACTGTGAACTTTTTATAAACTTTGAAGCTATAACTGTGATTAACGCTTATTAATCGAGAAATTATAAATATCTGATCAGGAAATGTTATAAATTTCGAGCATTACAAATGATTTAACTGCAGCGTATTAACATCGGACGTGTGATCAGTGAAAAGATAGCTTCCGTTAAATGAACTGTATTGATATCAATTCTAAATTAATTCGCTCCTCGTGAACCGTCAATAAAATATTCAGAAGATTCAATATTGTTTGAAAGTTTGTGTAACTTGTTTATATTGTATTATTGTTTGTGTATTAAAATATATTTATATTAAGAAAGAAAACTGTGTTTTTCAATTTGATACGTCTCGACATTTATTTCACTCCTAAATTCAAATTTAACTCAGTTTCGGACTAGTTGAAATCGTAACACATTACATATTAAACTGGAGACTCGTCCAAGGTATATTATAATAAACAAGAATTATTAACTCGAATCGTAGTAATTCAATAAAGTTGCTCTATAGAATGTTCCTTTCCATTTCAAATCTTCAAAGTCAACAGTTTAGTCATATCTGAAAAGGCAATAGCTTAGTCAAATATCAAAATTTGACGACATAGTTAATCTGAAAAGTTGACATCATAGTCACATCTGAAAAGTCAACATCTCAGTCACAGCTGAAAAGTTGACATCTTAGTCATTTCTGGAAAATCAATATCTTAGTCACGTCTGAGAAGTCAACAGGTTAGTTATATCTGAAAAGTTAACAACTTGGTCACATCTGAGAAGTTGTGGTCTTGGTCATATTTCACAAGTCGGCAGCTTAGCTAAGTTGTTACTTTCTCAACATAATTAATAGAAGAAAGAAAAGCTAATAAAATGAGATACAACAAAAACAAAACAAAACTGATTAATTTTTCTGTAAGAGAAAAAGTATCAATGATAAAGAATGTGGTCCGCTACTCACCTTCCCCGCGACGCGTGAGACCCTCTGTGAGAACGCGAAACAATACTCGAAGATTTGGATGTTCTGGCGGACTGTGTTTCTTCGGAACTGTAGTAAAAAGTCTGTGTTGTTTTGTCTGCTCTGGAGTTCACAGAGTTCCGAGAATAAAATGACCGGATGTACGTCAAAATCATCTTACTAGGACTAGCCATTTCTGTCTGGATTAATGTTGCTTAGCTCAACGTAGTACGCGTGACTTTCTTCGATGTTACAGTTCACGTTGTCATGACAGTGACTGATGGGTTCACATGATTTAGCTCACACATATTTCACAACAATTTCTATCCTATCGCGAAAAAATGATAAAATTCTGGAAACACTTGGAGTTAGTATGGATTAACGCCTATCGTGTACTGCGAGTTTAATAAACGCGTTATTCTGTAAAGAGTACAATTACTGTCACCATGGTGACGTCAATCCCTTCTCCCCACTAGAATTTGTAGGTAGTTTCAACAAACACTCTTCACTCCTCGATCTATATTAACAAAATTTTTAAACAAACCGTCTGGAAACGTAAATTTTTTTTACCATTACAATACGACACCAAGTAGAAATTTAGAATGTGAATATTTTATAAATATATCTAGGATATAGAAGTGATTGTATGGTCTTAAGAAGATATATAGTGTCAGTCCAAATATACACTTACATACAATGCTAGTCCAATCTGAGAAACTGCAAGACTGGAAATAATACACAGGAAGATGTTCCCAGGAAGTAAGGAGGATATCATCTTCCTTCCTCTTACTTCTGTCTATAAAGTCTCAGCTTTGTCTGCTATCTTAATATAAGATAGCACAACGCTGGTGAAGGACCATGCAATCTAACTTCCTCTTCCTAACAGCAGAACATGGCAATGTTAATTTTTATTATAATCCAACGAATGGAGCACTTAACAACTGCATGAGCATCATGCACGTGAACGACCATGTGCGCGATGATTATAAAGAATGTAATACAGTTCATTTAGTTATCTCCGCACGAGTGAAAATAACAATACTAGAGCTTTTAGTCTGCAGAAGTTAACCACTGAAGCATCAGGAACAGCTTAACTAAGTTACAAACTTGTTGTGGCCTTTGCTACCAACAGAGGTCTCTGGGTACGGTTTCCCCGACGCTTTTCCGACATTTTAATATACAGAGCTGCTAGGGTTGTGGTGAGCGTTCGATTTTCTTTTACGGTTTAATTCACTTTAATTTGTTGCAACCTGTAGCCTGTTAAAACCCTCTCAAGTTCCCCCGCTCAAAACTCAACTGTCTATTTATTTCACTTATAAATCACGCGTGCAAGAAGCAAAACGAAACAACGAATCAGAGTATGGACGTAAAAATATTATTGATCATTTTTTCAAGACACCATGAGACAGCAGATATTGTGTTTGGAAAACACACAGCTTACGATCGAAGTCGTCCAGAAACGAACGACAGAAGAGAAGGGTTAGGGGACTCGTGTTAAACTTTTAATAAAATGATTCACCAAGAAATTGTATATTGGAAGTTTAAGAAAATCTGTCTGGTACTTGTCAACTCGGTTATGTTCTAAGCACAACGTACTTAGTTTGTGAAATGAAGCGCGAAAGACACGTTTAATTAAGTTTTAGATTTTCCATTAATAAACTAAGCTGATAACAAGACTTCAAAAGACTTTCTATTGTTGTTTAAAAGTCAGACTTTTCAAATCATTGTTTTTGCGTATGAATATTGTTAGTACTTTTCATTGTTCGATATTATTCTAATTTCGTTGTCTTTTTTTGTTCTGTAAAGAAAAAGACTGATGGAATCTTATAAGAGTTTGCATTTGTTTCACAATTGACACGTGGGCTATAAAATATGCTGTTTCTCTTAATAATCGTCACGCAGCCTTAATCCTCAAACACCCTTGATCTATTTAATAATAACAAATTAATTTTTAAAACCCATACACAGGTACTAATTATAGTGTTTTAATTATCAAACAGAAGTCGATCCATTGTAACAAATGTACATTATTATTTCCGTGGTAATGTTACAAGAAACCGGGAAGCTAGAGAGAAAGAACAGCTGAATTAATAAGCATAAATGTACAGAAATTAAATTATCGACAAAAAATAATAAAATAAAAGATAAACGTATATTTAATCAATATCGGGTCTCATGTCTTATGCAGCACTACTTTTAGAACGGTTCTCCACGTGGTTGCTTCTATGTTCTGTTTAACCAGCATCATACGTGTCAAGGTGATCCTCGCCAGTGCTATTATTCCTTTCAGTAAAGTTTTTCGATTACACATCAAAAGGAAACCCACTAAACTTAAAAGGCCTATTAGATAGATCTTTCTCATGCCAACTGTGTATGAATAAAAAACGAAATTGAATATGGTATCTTAAGAGATAGTAAAGCCTTTAAAATTTTATATTTTCATTTATATTTCTTCCTAATATCTCAAGAATTATATTTGATAAATTTCGTGCTCTATCTTTCCTTCTTCTTCTAGCACAGGATTATATTGTAAACGTAGATGGCAGGGGGAAGGGGGAGGGAGCACACGTGTGTATGGGATTATCTTTTACAATGTGAGTCAACAGCTACATGAATACGTGTTACGTATGCTTAACACTCCTACGAAAAGTGAGGCCTAATAGGCCCCAGAGCAACTTGAAAGGTTATTAATATTAGGCTAATAATTTTGTATTTAAATGAAATTGCCATTTAAACCCATTAATGAATGGATTAACGAGATTCCCACTGTCCCTATCTACTATCTAGCGAAACCACAACCAGGGGAACGGGCTTGGAGAAATCAGGACTAGAAACGTCTTTTCGTAGGAGTGTTAAACGCAAACAAACATTTGCGGTTTTCATAAAATATTTAATATAACTACAATATCAAGTTTATATGATAATACATGCAATGTTTCGTGAAATGAAATGTCACCTCTTGTCCTTTCTAGAGGACTCCCATCACTGTAAATACTTTCTGCTGTGAAAGTGTTATTGTTGCTATGTTTTTACTACAACTACAATCAATAGTGTGTTATTATAAACAAGGTAATTCATTGATTGTTGCATGGCTTTTATTCTACTTTCGTTTCCCAGCTCACTTTGCATATTTAACGCTCTTGTACAGGAGATAGAGTTGCACAAAGCATCGCATTTCACTCAAAAGCAGTCAGGTTTCAACCCATGAGAACAAAAGAAAGCATCTAGCCCTGCGGTCTAGTTCTCTAACTCTTAAAAGAGGTAATGTGTTAGAATTTATACTGGACAATCAAATTTTTACAAAGTAAAACGGCTGTTGTTATGTTAGGATATATTTTTTCCATCCTGTTTTTAAACAAATAAACAAGCATACAAACAGCACTGAATACTAGGCCTGAAACTATCACCTAAATAACCTTTAAACTACTACCTAAATCTCCTTTAAGGTAGTACCTAAACCACCTGCCGTTAATTGGTTTATAATGCTAAAATTCAGGTTTTGATACCCACGATGCGTAAAACATGGAGGACCTATTTCAAAGATTTTTGTTTAAAAACAGACGATCAGACAAAATACCACGTAAGTCAATTTTTCATTACCGCCTGAATCCGTCTTTCCATTCGAGTTAATTTTATTATATCTACTGCCGATAGAATCATATAAAGTATTTTAGAGAAAAGAAAAACAAGCAAGTTCTTTATGAAGTGTTTGAAGTTTAGCGCTTGTCGCTAATATGTGTAAAACACGAAAACAAGAACGTAATCAGCAGCTATTTGGGAAGTGTTTAAGATCACATCACAAAACAGCTGTTAATATGTGATGTTGATTCCGGAGAAACGTAAGACTTAGCAGGAAAACAAAGGCGCAGTATAAATTATCAGTCAGCTTGAAAGGGCTAGTGTGTGTCACGTGACGTCTTTTCAATTTCGGTGTTGTTGGTCTTGGCTCGAACAGAATTATAATAGCTGTACTCTTATGCAGAATTACCATTGCGTGTTGTCGCTCATTATGGCTAAACTACGGATTATTTCGCTAATTGAATCGGCAGCAGGCTGAGAAACATATCCGAAAATCATAAACAGCTTTGGAAGTGGACTTCTCAACGTTTTGTAGGCTTAGCTTTCTGAGAGTTTAATGTAGATGTTTTCGCAACGAGTGATGTAGGTGTTTGTCGTAATATTTCCAGCATGTACGCTCACGTGAGAAGCAGTACAGCTGTAGGGCTATTCTCTGCAGCGTACACGTGCTCACGTGCGATATATTACCATTTTTATTATGTTCATAGGAAACTAAGTTAATCTCTGTCTCCGATGTGCTTGGTAGAATTTATTGTTCGAAATATGTTTGTGTGAGCGAGAGATTAATATTGGGAATTATTATACATTATGAACGTTTTCGTGCCAGCTACACAATAAGATTTCTCCAATTTCTACTCAGTCTGTTTTCAAATAATTGTTATTTTTAAATCAGATTTTTCACAGGTTTGATGGCATGTTCTGAAATATTCTTGTTTACGTGGCTCTAATTTGGTACTATAGATATTTTTATTAAGTTTATAAGAAATGTAAAACACGTTTTACCATATTTTAATAACAGCGTTAACATGTGATGCAGTTCAAATTTCATGGCGCTTCGTAACGCGAAACGTAATATGGGCTGATAAAACGTAAAATCGTGTAAGTAAAAATTGAAAATCAACATATAATGTAAGTTTTACTTATTAAGCATAAAGCTCTGCCCCCCACGGGTATCGAAACACGGTTTCTAGCGGCTTAAGTTCGCAGACATACCGCTATGCCACTGGGGGTGTGTGTGATAATTTAAAAATCGAAATTATTTACTGTATCTATTTGATATGATGTACGTAACATACGGTCTTTTTCTTTTTAATCTCATACAAAATTCATCAAAATATTGTGTTTCAACTATTATATCAGAAACATACTTTTATTCAAGTTTTAAAATCTCGTACGCCCCCAGTGGTACGGCGGTATGTCTGCAGACATATCGCTACAAACCGTCTTTCGACACCCGTGGTGGGCAGAGTACAGATAGCACATTCTGTGGCTTTGTGCTTAACTTAAAAACGTACAAACGAAGTTTCATATAAAATCCATCACGATATTATTTTTCAAGCATCGGTATTATACAGGTATTATACACATGTTTCAAGCAGGAATTGCCACGAATTTGTATTCGAACATTTTGTTTTTTGTTTGTTTTTGAATTTCACGCAAAGCTACGTACACGAGGGCTATCTACTCCAGCCGTCCCTAATTTAGCAAAGACTAGAGGGAACGCAGCTAGTTATCACCAACCACGCCAACTCTTGGGTTACTCTTTTACTAATGTATAGTGGGATTGATCGTCACATTATAACGACCCAATGGCCGAGAAAGCGAATATGTTTCGTGTGACGGGGATTCGAACATGTGACCTTCAGATTGCGAATTGAGCGCCCTAACCATCTGGCCATGCCGGGCCTCGAACACTTTACAAACAAGTTTTGATAACTCAGAGATTTTTTCCAGTTTCCTGATTAATGATATTTCATTCAACTTTTACCAGAAATTTGATGATTTAATGTTTAAAATCAACATCGCTTCATATCAAGTGTTTGAGGAATACACACTGTATATCGAATCCGATAAGTATTTCAAGGTTATTCGACATTGTATGAAAAAACCAGTACCGATGTTCCTCCGTACTCGTTAAGTTTATCTGTTTCTGCAGATAAGATAGGGTAGTAGTTTGAATGTTACAATTAAAATGGCAGCTGTCTTTATTGAAGTTACAAATCGTTATCGAAAAAATTGAATTTAGAGATGTGTTTTCTTGTTTAACATCTTTTATTCTCCTATGAATGCAATTTGTCTAAATGATGAATACTTTATCGCAAATAAAGTTCTTATTAGGGGCGGAGTGAGCAATGGCCAGATGGTTAAGGCACTCGACTCCTAATCTGAGGGTAGCGGGTTCGAATCACCATCACACCAAACATGCTCTCCCTTTCAGCCGTGGGCGCGTTATAATATGACGGTCAATCGCAACTATTCCTTGATAAAAGAGTAGCCCAAGAGTTGGCGGTGGGTAGTGATGACTAGTTGCCTTCCTTCTAGTCTTACACTGCTAGCGCAGATAGTCTTCGTACAGCTTTGCACGAAATTAAAAAAACAAGCAGTGAACATGTACCGTGATGTTATGGTCCTGCCATCTATTGGAAGATTTTAATACTATTAGTGAGTATAGGTGGCTAGACATTCAGTTTTATAAATAAAATTAAGATTCTCTTACAAATGATGTTTGCGCGAAAACACTTACATGATTTATGTTTCAAGGTTTATTTTTATACAATTTCCAATATGTCGACTGTTTTTTGTAGATCCTCCTGTCTTTCGTTAGTTGTTAAGATGAAAATACTCACATCGTGCTGACTTTTCTGTTTTATCTATTTTGTTTAACATACTCGCTAAACGCATGGAATATGTCAGCTCTTCAAACACATTTTGCTTACATATATATGTTGTTTAGATATGCTGGGAACCATTTGTTACCCGAAATGATGACATGGTACAAAGGCTAAATCAAGGTCTTTCAAATGCATAAACGTATAACTCTCTTCGTCCTTAAACAAAATTATGTTTCGATTGAAACATTTATGCAAATTTATGAGAAACTCACAATAGAAACCAACGTTTATTGGACAGTTTCGTTCTGCACTATAATTTTGTTACTTATACATTTTTCCTTCTACTAATAGTTGTCAGTAACAAATGTTTGTATGTTTGTTTGTTTTTTAAATTTCGCACAAAGCTACACGAGCACTATCTGTGCTAGCCATCCCTAATTTAGAAGTGTACGACTAGAGGGAAGGCAGTTAGTCATCACCATCCACTGCCAACCCTTGGGCTACTCTTTTACCAACGAATAGTGGGATTGACCGTCACATTATAACGTCCCTCAGCTGAAATGGCGAGTACGTTTGGTGTGACGAGGATTCGAACCCGTGACCCTCAAATTACGAGTCGAGCAACTTAACCACCTTGTCATGCCAGGCCGGCCAGTAACACATAGCCCTGCATTCGGATATGCCTAAACATTCTATATCAGCATATCTTTGATATTTCGTACGGACTTTACAACAACAAAAAAAAAACCCATCAGAACGTAGGTGTTGGAGGTAAATAAAAATGGAGACCTTTTGGCCCTGGAAATTCCTGGATTTCGAATTAAATTTTACTGCACTCTCCTTCTTTTCTTAGAAGTAATATTTTCCTAATTTTGTTGTATTTTTACTGAAACATTATGAATCATAAGAAACATTTTGCTAAATATTCGCGCCAAGCTACTTGAAGACAATTTGCGATAAATTTCTCAAAAAGTCATAGAGAAAACGGAATGCACGTAGTGAACACTATTTATTGCCAACCCTTAGGATACTCGTTATCAAAGTATAGTGAGCCTACTCATGTTATAATACTCCCACGCAAATTCAGCGACGGGTTTCGACCCCATGATTCACAGAGCGTTCTGGCAACAAGGCTATGTCACGTCTCTTAAGAAAGGAAATCACGGTTTCTTTTAGCCGCGACATAACGGTTTACAGACCAGATCTGTTTATTCAACTACTGTGGAACCCCTCTAAGCGGCCACCCCTTAGATTCGGTCACCCCTTGAAAGCGGTCATTCAATAACAGTCCCTTTTTTTGTTTACATAATCCCTAATTATATACAGTGGAACCCTCTAATCAGGCCAGTTTGTCTCAGTCCCGAAGGTGGCTGCTTTAGAGGGGTTCCACTGTATAAACTTTCAGCTCATAGCTCCATCTCTTAACCGATTTCAAATCTAATTACAGCCATGGCTAGTGAGGATTTCCTCTTATTTTATTAGATAAATTTTCATTGCTTTCAAGCAGCTCATATGAAAGACACTTTGTTTCATTGTCTGTCTACACGTTTTATCTAAAAGGTACCATATTCCACTGCGTTCTACACATTTAATCTGAAAGGTACCTTATTCCATTGTGTTCTACACGTTTCCCATTTAAAATATGTGTCAGAAATTTGAGTATTAGCAATAGCGATGAGTATTTGTATTTGCTTTTTCTAAATCAAAGTTTTAAAGAAACACTGGCAGTTATTCTGTCCCGAGAAAGTTTACTTTCTTCACATAAAAGTCTTATTCATTAAATTATCACGTGCAAGTCAAATTTTGTTTTATAGTTTAAGCTCTGGTTGGCTTCATATTAGAAATCTTTGTATACGGAAACATAACATATAAATCATAACAGCTTCCAATGTTGTTTTTTTAAAACTATTTGTCAAAAAAAAAAAACACAACCAGCAGATTCGAGCATTCTTGAAGTATTTTCAATGGTTCTTTTCAAAAATTCATACGTCAATCGAATATCTTCTATAAAACATAAATGAAATTATTTGTAATACTCTTTCTTCAATAAGTGGCCAGGCATAGCCAGGTTGTTAGAACGCTTGACTCGTAATCTGTGAGTCGCGGGTTCGAATTCCTGTGAAACCGAACATGTTCACCCTTTTGGCCATAGAGGTGTTACAATATGACGGTCAATTCACTATTCGTTAGTAAAAGAGCAGCCCAAGAGTTGGCGGTGTATCGTGATGACTATCTGCTTTTCCTTGAGTCTTAAATTAGTACGGCTAGTCTTCATGTAACCTTGCGCGAAATTCAAAAACAAACAAATAAAAACAATCTTCAATAAAGCTTCCGTCCGATCTGTTAACATCGATACCCACAGCTGCTTCTGGTGCACAGAGCTAACATGACCCATTGTCTATTAACACTTATCCACTGGTTCAGAGGTAAGTTTAAAAACTTAAAACGCCAAAGTCTGTGGGCTGATTATCCGTGGTTGAGATGTACCTTAACCTTAAAACAAATTAAACAAATAATAACTATCAGAAATGACTAGTATATCTGCTTGTAGCACCAAGAACAACATGAACTGGTGTCAACAACGATAAACACTGATGCCTCTGATAATGCAAGTTGTACATCAAAACTAAGGTAATTAAACAAATATTGTTTTCTAACAGATCAGCTCTCAAATATTAATGTTACACCTGCTATTTCTGTCATTAAAATAAATTTAAAAATATATATGTTGTTGTAGTAGTCAATATTTTTATATCTCTCTCTGTTTGTAAGGGGATTACTAGTGTATGTTTAGTGTCAGTCAGTCGAATGTAGGTTATAAAATTATACTAATTAAACAAGTGATTTCTGTAGGCCATAAAATATATTTTGTCCGCAAGGTGTTAGTATTTTCAATCTTATCGATATCTTATGAGACACGTTGGTTAAACGTTGTGGTTAGAGGTCTCTAATGCTCTGATACAACTATCATTACCGAGAGGACTCAACCAATTCAGCAGCATCCGCCTATATACGGTTATTCTTACACCAATGACGTGATTATGATGTCCTCTCAGCTGAAAATACAGAGTACACTTAGCGACTTTAATCTTGGACCTTCATATTCGTAGTTCTGCGGACAAGTTACTAAGCCACACTGACCCTCAACTAAAAAATAATTAAGTAGTGGGACGGGAGGTAAAACTGTCCCCTTCAGTAAAAAGCCAACCTTTGTATATCATCAGTTATGATGTGCTTCTAGTTATAGTGTATTATACATAACTGTTGTTCATAACCCTTTACATAAACACATTGACAAACAGGTGCAAATGTGAATGATGAAAGAGCGAGTTCAATTTTTTTGTAATTAAACAACTTGATTTAAAGTAAGCTCATCTGCATATTAAGTTGTTGCATTTTGCGTAAAGCTACTCGAGTTATCCCTAATTTTGACAACTCTACCTCCCACCACCAGCTCTTGGGCTACTCTTTACCATTGAATAATGGAGTTGACCGATATGTTATACAGATCCCACAGCTGAAAAAAACGGGCTCCTGGTTCGAATCCCCGTCACATAAAACATGTCCGCCCTTTCAGCTGTGGAAGAACTATAATGTGCGGTCATTCCCACTATTCGTTGGTAAAAGAGTAACCCAAGAGTTGGCGGTTGGTGGTGATGACTAGCAGTCTTCCCTCTATTCTTACACTGTAAAATTAGGGAAGGCTAGCGCAGATAGCCCTCGTGTAACTTGGCGCGAAATTCAAAAACAAACAAAAACTCTGAAAGAGACGAGCATGTTTGATGATGGGTTTCGATCTTACTAGCGCAGATTTCGAGTTGTGCGTCCTCACCACCAAGCCACATCAATAGGCCATCTAAGGTAAACTCAATGATTTTTCATGGTTATAAAATAAATATTTCAGGGAATTTCACTTTGTTTATTTCAAAAAGTAAGTAATTTTAGAAAACTAAATTGTAAAAACAAATGTAAACGAAGTTCGTTTATGTTTTTATAATGTACTATTACTCTACGGTGAGTGATTTAGCCCAAAATGCTTCACACCGCACTCACCAGAACTGCGGCACCCAATAACAGTGGCTTATGTTTTCACGAAGGGATTGAACCACAATGCACGTCGCTGTCTCACTAGTATCCACGTTCTTTTGCGCTATTCTTCTAGAAAATTTCTATCTTGTGCATTTAAATGATTTAATTACATGCATTCGTAGTACAGCAAGAAGTATCCGGATTTATACCGCTAAAACCACGGGTTCGATTCCCCTCGGTGAGCCCAACAGATAGCCTGATGTGGCTTTGCTATAAGAAAACACACACACACATGTATTCGCTACATCCAGTGCTTATCTTAACTTGTAATTGTGATGAATTAGATAGGTGCTATTTTACATCATTGGTGTTTGTTTTATACCTTATAGGTAAAACGGTCCCCAGCCACAAAAAGTGCATTTTTTCATATATCTAAAAAAATAGATGTATGTTCAATCTTTTTTTAGTGAGAAAGGTAATTTATAATAATACAGAGCTCATTTTAATCTTCGCCCGCGCGCTTTTACAGTAGTATATCTGCAGACTTGCAACGCTAGAATCCGGGTTTCGATACCCGTGGTGGGCAGAACACAGATAACCCATTGTGCAAACAAACAATCATTAAAAAATATTTTACTTTTTTTTTAACTTTGTTTTTAATTGGTGAAAACTACATTCAAAGTTAGAATAATCTTTTTTACTTCATCTCCCCAAGTAGGAAAATAATCATAACAACTATTAACATGAAAAATGAAGCTTTGATAGGCACTGAAATATAATAATTACTGAAAAACTACATATTATGTTATTAAGGCCATACATCAGGTGGCGCTATTAGATCAATATCACTACGCGAAACGGAGAACTTTTTTCTGTCATTATTTACGTAGAGCTAGCTATAGCTGCTCACAACTGTGCAGTGTGTGTCGGTGGCGAGTTTGTCAGCTTCATAATTTCAGGTTATTTTAAGAGTGTTCTATTTTTCCTCATTTTTTATAACATTGTTTTTGCCAGAGTTATATTAACTCTCTTACCATTGGCTTCCTTTCTTGCTTATCTCACAGGGTTTTAACGAGTAATATTCAAAATTTAATTAATGTCATACTTCACAAGTTGTTTTATCGTAATACATGCTCCTTTAGTCTGTGATACTTTAAATAAAAATACAACAATTTCTGACCATAGCCGTCTTAAACACATAGTATAAGATTATACTGTACAATAGCTTTAAAAAAAATAGCACTTGACCAGTCGCTTTTAAAATTTCATAATTCATTACACCTTATATACATACCGGCCCGGCACGGCCAGGTGTCAGAGCGTTCAACTCGTGATTTGAGGGTCGCGGTTTCGAATCCCCGTTACAACAAATATGACCGTCCGTCAACCGAGGGGGCGTTATAATGTTTCAGTAAATCCCACTTTTCGTTGGTAAAAGAGTAGCTCAAGAGTGGGTGGTAGGTGGCGATGACTAGCTGCCTTCCTTCTAGTCTTACACTGCTAAATTAGGGACGGTCAGCGCACATAGTCCTCGTATAACTTTTCGCGAAATTCAAAAAAAAAATTTATATCCTTAAAGTAACTAGGTAACTTCTAGCTATTTCATGTTTCTACGAAAACGGGGATGAGCTAATTAGATAAATAACGATATTAAATAGCAGTAAAACACCTTGGATTTCGTGGTATTAGTAATCACCAATGACATTCTTCCTCTTTAATTGTTTTTAATCCTAAAAATTCGTTACGTCTTTTATAACTGTGACAGTATATATAATCAAAGTGTATTGCGTGAATAAGGATTTTTGCTAGGGATTTGAAATTTGATTAAACATAATTTTGTGTAGTACTGTACTACACTTCATATTTGAAATTGGATATCACCCGAGAGGTGAACATTTTGTCGGAGGAGTTACTTTTATAAATAGTCTTGAGTAAGGCGGAGTACTTAAATATACACGGTTCAAAAGCGCGTGAATTTCAGCTTTGCTTAAAGTTGAAGGCCGAGGGAAACGTTTACAGCTTGTTTGTTTTTGAATTTTTGCGCAAAGCTATACGAAGGCTATCTGCTCTAGCCGTCCCTACTTTGGCAGTGTAAGACTAGAGGGAAGGCAGCTAGTCATCACCACCCACCGCCGACTCTTGGGCTACTCTTTTATCAACGAATAGTGGGATTGACCGTGACATTATAATGCCCCCACGGCTGAAAGGGCAAGTATGTTTGGTGTGACGGGGATTCAAACCCGCGACCCTAAGATTACGAGTTGAGTGCCTTGACCACCTGGCCATGTCGGGCCGACGTCTAGCGAGTCATTATTTGTTATACTTTGATATAGTAGTTTGTTAATATGCTATATAAACCAATCTTTCATGTTCCTGAAGTTTACTGTTACAGGAAGTTTTTTGTTTTAACAAAATTATGTTACTCGTTTGTACAATAGTATTTCAAAAACACTTTATTTTTATATTTTCACGAATCGCGACAGATTTGACAAGTTTGCTTTGCTTTTGGAATTTCGCACAAAGCTACTCGGGGGCTATCTGTGCTAGCCGTCCCTAATTTAGTAGTGTAAGACTAGAGGGAAGGCAGCTAGTCATCACCACCCACCGCCAACTCTTGGGCTACTCTTTTACCAACGAATAGTGGGATTGACCGTCACATTATACACCCCCACGGCTGGGAGGGCGAGCATGTTTAGCGCGACGCGGGCGCGAACCCGCGACCCTCAGATTACGAGTCGCACGCCTTACGTGCTTGGCCATGCCAGGCCAGATTTGACAAGTAGTTTTAAACTGTCACCATCTTTTTTATTCTAGATTATAGGTTAATAATATGATGGTATGAAAGTCTGACACTAAATCTACCTGCTTGTGATGTTCTGTAAATCAGTTTGTTCTGTTATTACGCACAAAGCTACACAAAGGTCTATCTCTGCTCTGCCTATCACGGGTATCGAAACCTGATTTCTAGCAGTAAAGCCCGCAGAAATACCGTTGTACCACAAATTGGCTTTTGTAAAGTTAGTGGGGAAGTAAACACTTCTACGTAGGAGTTCCAAAAAATACACTGACCACACTGCTTTTTACATCAAAGCCGACTAGTACAGGATAGTGTAATGGGCTTAATTTCTATGTCTGGATAAATCCATAAGTTTTGTGTGTGTGTGAAGGGGGTGATAATTATTAGGATATTAAATCTGGGGAAAGGTATTGTTGTTAGATTGTTTCGGAAATTCGTGCAAAGCTACACAAGAGCTTTATGAACTAGCGTCCCTAATTCTGAACGGATAGACGAGAGAAAAGACAACTACTCAACTGCACCCACCGCTATCTCCTGGGTTACTCTAATCGAATAGTGAGATTGGACTGTCAATCCTATCATGCACCCAATGTCTCATAGCGCGGCACACGTTTCTACAGCTACAAGACGCCAACCACAAGTCATCAGATACATACCCTAGCACTCTTGCCTTTAGGTAATACCCAGACAAGATTTTTGCTCAAAAGTTCTTTTTGAAAACCAGTTTACGGCCCCACAAAATAATATTTCTTAAAAGACTTACAGTACGTCAAATCTTATAGTTTATGTTTAGTTTCATTCACATATATAATAAGAGAAAATCATCTACAGGGTGTTCGGAAAGTCACTGTGCAGTTTTGAAAGCAGCGATAACAGCATTCATTCAGTCTATTTCAAGCCAGCAACTGATAGCGGTATTTAGAAACAAAATAAGAAGGATCCAAGCCTGCATTGATGTCAACGGTGGTCACTTTCAACATTGTTTATAACTGCCATTCATATTTACCTCCTGTGTTCTATATGGAAACATGTCTGTTAATAAATACATAAGTGACTTTCTGAACACCCTGTATAACCGTGACACTTGAAATTATTTTAAGCAGTATTAGAGTAAATTGCTCTATGATACACCCCCCTCTCTTTATTAGCTATATTTTTGTGCGTGTATACCCGATTCAGTTTTATTACTTATCACTATCTTCTACAAACCTACCGTCAAATTGAAATTATTTTAGTGAAGATTAGAGTAAATTAATTAATCTCTAACACTTTGGGCGTGGTTAAATACATCAGTGAAAAAGGTTTGATCTTCTGAATCAAAAACTGTAATCAGATCTCAAGAGCGCTTACTCACTTACAAAAACTGAAAACAGTAAACATGATTAAGAAAAGAACAAAAAAACACGTTAAGATTTTAAAACAGGAAAGTATACATTTATATTACAAAACAGCTTTTATGAACCGACGTAAATGACAAGCTATGTTATTTTTGCTAACAGTTGATACCCCGAGTGGACAATATTCATAATATTAAAATATATACGCGCTTCACGGGGAAAAAAAATAAGACGATAGTTAGGCACTCCATGAAAGGGGAGATTAATAAAGACAAGAACCATCTTTGACTGATAAAGAAAATGTTTTAGGTTCATCAATGAAACAGAAATTAGAATTTACAATGTACTACAATCGCTTGTTAACTGTAAAACTAGTTACGTTATAAACGTTTACGTGTAATCAAATAGCGAGGTTTTATAGTTTGTACTAATTATGTTTTGACTTGAAAATTAACATGCGAGGATACGGGTCAAAAGGTCCAAGGTATGAGCCACGATACTGCACACATTCCATACTTTCACTGTAGAGGCATTACAATTGTAACAATCAATCCTGCAATTTAATTAAGAGTACTGATTGGATGTTAGTCAGCAGTTCTAAGGTAGCATGGCTATGGTTAAATTTTAAGCCTTTGACTTGACCATTTAGATTCTAAGTTAGGGAAAGCTGTGTGATCTTTGGCTGCTTTAACACATTTATAAACACAGGCCTTTTTATGTGCATAGTAACAGTTGTATTAACTAAAATTAATTATGCAATACAAGTAGAGACCTATAAAACATTTGTGTTGAAATAAGTATCTTTATAGTAACATTGCTTCTTTAAATACAAGATCTATAGAATAATTCAAAAGAATTCTAATTGCAGATACTGAAATATATCAATAAATCTACTTGTCTTAGGCCTAACATTAGTTAAGCCTTTATTAAGTACGGCCTATAATCGTTAAAGAGATAAGTTAACACTGTAACGTGTATACATGATTTTATTTGAATTACTTAAGGCTTAACTTTACCGTACGTAATATTGTAAGTAAATAAACTTAAAATATTATTTTACTGTCTAACTAACTTTTAATGTGTTTTTATACAAACTACTGAAGTATGTTTACATCCGCCTTATACTTACTTACATCCGTTGAAGTCTACGCATATGCGCATTTAGACAGTGAGGTACAGGCGCATTTTCAGGATAGACAAAAATTGAATATTGTTATCGTAACGTTTTATTGTATTTTAAGAATTTAGATATAAGGTAACACTCTGTACCATATCTACAAACCACCAGAATCATTATAATTAAAAATATGTATGATATACTGTCAGTGATTTTAGTTTAATACTTCCGTAAATCCACACATTAACTAACCGAATATTTCATCAGTCTACATGGTTTAATATTCCTATCATATTTTTACGTCTCGAATGCTTTCTGCAATTATTACTAATAATAAAGAACAATGTAGGTTTACAAAATATCAATAACATCGAAATAAAGAATTTCTGAACGGAACTTTTTTTTTAACAAAAGGAGTCTCTGGAAAAACAAACATTTGTAAAAGTTTTCCACACAGAACTCTTTATTTTAAGCTGAAAGCGACGTACACTTCAGAGCCTTATACGTAATTATTTCGTTGCTATAAGAAACAACACAATTAATATACTGTATCGCCCTCCTTAGGATGATTGGTTTTCAGAATGATATTGATTGTGGGACCCCTGGGCAACAATCCTCTACAACAGAGCTCCCGGAAACGTGTTCCAAGTATCTCAGAAAGTGTGAGACATATTGCTGAAATGTGATCATGTGATTTCACCAAACAATAAATAGGTCGGGTTCAAGCAACTGTTTCTTTTATAATCATATAACTTCGGATAATTTAGTGAAACATCCTGGATTAACAACTGTCTTTGTTGACTATGAACTATATTTTTATCAGTATGCATCAGAAATTAATAAGAAATAAAAACACTTATTTGCAATAAAAACTTTCTTGCAGGCCAGTATTGTATAAATATCACAGTCTGTGTTGGATTTAATTGCGGTAAAGTGATTCTTTCTTATCTATAACGTTGGACTTCCTTGCTGTAAAGTGATCTTTTTTTATTTTATAATGTTGTATTTCCCCGCTGTAAAGTGATTCTTTCTTATTTATAATGTTGGACTTCCCTTCTGTAAATTGATCCTTTTTACATATAATGTTGAATTTTCCTGCTGTAAAGAGATCCTTTTTTACATATAATGTTGGACTTTCTTATGGTAGACTTCTCCACTACTTTCACATTCAATTAGTAAATTATTCTAATAGTTTGATTGATTAGATTTCGATACATTTGTATCACTAAAGTTGTGAAGTTAATGTAAACAATGACGACTGTTTTATCTTCATTGTCTTAACGTTATAATCAGTTTATCTAAAAAGGGGCCCGGCATGACCAAGCGTGTTAAGGCGTGCGATTCGTAATCTGAGGGTCGCGGGTTCGCATCCCCGTCGCGCCAAACATGCTCGCCCTTTCAGCCGTGAGGGCGTTATAATGGCTCAGTCAATCCAACTATTCGTTGGTAAAAGAGTAGCCCAAGAGTTGGCGGTGGGTGGTATGACTAGCTGCCTTCCCTCTAGTCTTACATTGCTAAATTAGGGACGGCTAGCACAGATAGCCCTCGAGCAGCTTTGTGCAAAATTCAAAAACAAATTCTCTGAAAATTTGTATATAAGACCTGTAGAGAAGGAGTGAGAGAGGAAAAGAATTGAAAAAACATCTTATAAAAACATGACTTTATGAAATCGTGTCATTTTGTGCTGCACAAAATAGATTTTAAATAAGCTTAAACCAAATTCTTTAAGTAAAATGCTTTCATTTCAGTCACAAAAGAATCTAAATACAAATAGTACCATTACTAAGAAACTGAAACGTTACAAGTTAAGTCATTTTTAAATAATGATTTATCACTATGCGGTGCTTTTCTGAAAGCGACATCTTGCAGCTTTTAACTTTCGTTTCAGTGTATCTTTATTAAGAAATCTAAATATTCCATTAGTGTTTGTAGATTTTCGAATAGCTTAGAGTTTGGGTTATAGTGAGCAGCCCGACGCTAGCTAGGCTATTCGAAATTCATCAACTCAGTAGCAAAGTACTAAACAGATTGGCATTACGTAGTAGCTTTCTTATCAAGATCATTTCCACCTCCTGGTAGTAAAGTAAATCATAATTTATTGAAAAACATATAAGCTTTTGTATTTCGATCCAACGAAGGCTAAACAGAAAGGTATATGTACAAACAAGTGACGTTTTTCCAGATTAAAACATATACCAAGTTCAAGAAGTTTTCTTAAAGGTTAATAAAGTTAAGACTCATCCATTTTTATTTTGTTCAACTACTGAAGTAAAGGCTTGGGAACAGGTAAATGGCTTTCCAAGAACAACACAGATACAGCCAGGATTCGAAGTGCAACGTGGATAAGGTGACTCATTCTTCATCTGAACTCTGGTTTGAATTATTATGGATTTTTTTTTTTATATAGAAGACAATGATTTCTAGGTAGTATACTTTGCAGTGCACTAAAGCAAAATAAACAGATCGATTGAAAAGTGAGCTTCGTACTTTATAGCTGTCTAAAGTCTGTGTACAGGTTATGTATCCTCTACTGACAACAAAACGACCAGCTAAATAATATCACGTTCATTTGCTGAAAATGGATTCCTTCGTCAATACTGTTGCTGGTTTATACTTGTATGAATTTTCCAGTAAGAGAATAATTTGTAACCTAGAACGTATTGCCCTTATTGATCAAATTTCCTATCAAGATTCATTTTCAAGCTTTTATAACGTCAAAACATTGAAGTGTAGATTACTTTTACAGACATCAATCCTAAATATACAGCTTAACATGGAATTCCTTAATAAATAGTAACATCTACCACAGATATACAGTTTAATATGGAAGTTTTTAATAAATATTGACAATTATCACAAAGATGTAGCTTAATATGAAAGTCCTTAATAAACATTAACATTTACCACAAAGATATAGCTTAACATGGAAGTGTTTTTAATAAATAGTAACATCTACCACAAGGTTTGTTTGTTTGTTTTGAATTTCACGCGCAAAGCTACTCGGGGACTATCTGTGCTAGCCGTCCCTAAGTTAGCAGTGTAAGACTAGAAGGAAGGCAGCTACTCATCACCACCCACCGCCAACTATTGGGCTCCTCTTTTACCAACGAATAGTGGGCTTAACCGTCATGTTATAACATCCCCACGGCTGAAAGGACAATCATGTTTGGTGCGACCGTAATTCGAAACCGCGATCCTCAGATTACGAGTCGAACGCCTTAACCCACCTGGCCATGCCGGGCCCCTACCGCAAATTTACGGCTTAATATGGAAGCTCTTAAAATGTAACAACACCCGTCCGGAAAGATACAGCTTTATATGAAATTCCTTAATAAATAGTAACATCTACCACAAAGATACAGCTTTAATGTGGTATTCTTTAAAATGTAGCAATCTTATGCGACTGAAACCGTAACTTAATGTGTTTTGCAAAAAAAATAGTTTGCTTTTAAAAATGCTTTCAAATGATTATCTTGTGATTACACTCTCGAACCCAAATATTAAATTAACTGGGAATATTAGATGTATGGTGTAGCAGCATTGAAAAATAAAAATAAAGCATAAATAAACGACCAAGAAACAGAGACAACTTTAATAAGTGTATGAAAAAGATGAACTGAATTTTTTTTTTGCTAGAGGGCGTCATCCTTTACATTCACAACAATGGAGGAACAACAACAAAACATTAGATGACGATAACTAGGTGCGTGTGTGTGTTTTCTTATAACAAAGCCACATCGAGCTACCTGCTGAGCCCACCGAGAATCGAACCCCTGATTTTAGTGTAGTAAACCTAGAGACTTACCGCTGTACTAGCGGAGGGCGATAATAACTAGCCTCCGTAGTGTTAACTTGAGAGATCTGAGCTTTCAATCAGCTTGCAACCAAACGGTATCAATAGACAGTTAAACAATATACAAACTAAATACCAAAGTAATTAGTTATCTGATATTCCATAAATATTATTTTTTAAATAAAAATGTGAAAAAAAACATCGCACGTCTATTTTTACCGAGCAAAATAATAATTTCGTTCAATGTTGGAGAAAGCGTGATATAAAAACAATTTTTCAATGGTGAAGTATAAATTAAGTAGAAGTGTATCTTTCATCTTGATGACGCACTATTACAGGAAAATCATCATTCTTATTATCAGCGCCTGTAAAGCAACATTTTTAGCAATACTTATCCGTTGAACGGAAAAACCACACATTCTCAAAGCAGCCCCACGTTGGTAACAGTTTCTCAAAAGGACACTCACGAAGGTTTCAAAGTGAATAGTGTACAACTTGCGTGTACGGTATATGTTTTACTAGTCATTGTGAAACAGTGATTTCACAATTTAAATTAGCATATTTTAATAAAATGTTATTGTCATATTAATAGAGCACTCAAAGTACCCGATTATGATTCTATAAATAGTTATTGTTTTCTAACTTATGCTACGGATTTTTGCTATAAATAATTAGTGTCTTTCCATTGGCGCTACCAAACACCTGGCTACTACATACAGTTAACGTATTGCCGTCTCATTGCAGCCACAGTGAACTGGTATACTACTGTATAAATAAGTATTATAGTCCCACTGCTGCCACAGAATACCTGACCATTGTCGAAAAATAAGTATTACAGTCTCACTGCTGCCACAGAATACCTTACTGTTATTGTATAAATACGTATTATAGTTCCGCTGCTTACACAAAATGCTAGGACATTGTAGTATAAATAAGTGTTACAGTCACATTGCTGCCACAGAAACCAGGACGCTGCAATATAACTATTACTACAATGCTGCCATCATGACTTTAATACAGAATAAAAGGGTATAAACTTACTAATGCTGCCACAGAATATGTGGCTACAGCCTTCTCATTACTGTCACCAGTTTTGACTTATATTAGTTGTTACTGCTGTCAGTATTATCTGAATCTTTGTCGCTGCCACTTACACTTTTATTGTCATACTTAGTGTATGCGGGAGCGTGAGTAACACGAAATTTACCTAAATACCTCTTACATTACTGCGCATACTTTTGAACCAACTGTTGTTTGTTTTTCTGATAGCACAAACGTTAAAAAAAAGCCTTCTGTTCGAACTACGTATTTATGGTACATGTACTTCATGCATCAATGGTCGTTACAATTAATCTAGGATTATCAGCATTTTCTGTCGATGATTTACATCAAAGGATAACATGGACTTATTTGTTTATTATTGAATTTCGTGCAAAGCTACTCGAGTGTTATCTGCGATAGCTGTCCCTAATTTACGAGTGACAGAGTAAAAGAAAGGCAGCTAGTTAACACCATCTATCGGGTTATTCTTATACAAACGAAAAGTGGAGTTGACGGTCACATTACACTACCCCCAGTGCTTGTTCGATGAAGAGATTCGAACATGGTACCAACAAATTGTGAGTTAGGTGCCAATCACCTAGCAATATCACGTCTGAACAAGAGCTAACAACTAATAAGAAAAAAATCTTAATTGCAAACAAGTTGCAGCACTTTACACTTATATCATTCAAACGATTGTTTTGTAACATCCCATACAGATGTGAAATTGAAAATATTAGGCCTATTAGCTGACAAACTCATATCATAGACAGTATAGCAATATTTATTTTAATCGATAGAAACTGTGAACCTTCGAGTGAGTATACGAACTGGAAATGGACCTATATTAATTATAATTTACCAATACTAGACAGAACCAATGGCTTGCATTTGGAAATGTGAGTCTTTACAAAGCTTTAAATACATGAGTTCATTGGTGGCTCAACGGTAAGCTTAAAGGCTTATAACAGTATAATTCGGGGCTCGATTCATATGGCAGGCATAACACAGATGCATTTTTATGCTGAAATCAACCTGCTTCTAAGAAATATTGAAATACATAGTTTTTATTACATTTTACACGTTTATCTATACGTTATGAGAATATCACAATAAGCAAACTCAGGTTAATTCGAAGATGACCTAAAAAGGTCGAAACGTTGTTTCTACTTTATTATAATAAAAGTCTTAATATCCATACCAGCCGTATTGAGATACATAATAAGCAAACATTTACTCAATTTTGTTTTGCTACAAAGTAAAATTTTTACAATTTCAGAGTTAAATTTTAAAATGTTTCTATTAAACAGTGCAAATACTTGTTTATAGAAGAATAAAACTCCAGTTTTGGCATTTACGAAACAAACGTGACACTCAGATGTAATTACCTACAATCCCACGAATGACGTCGAGAGGGCGGACTTCCAGTCGTGAAAGGTTCGAGAAACAAGCCTTCTGAAGAATCACTTTCGGGCGGGGGATGAAGACAAATCGTTGGAGTGGTGCTTAAAACAAAAGTCATCTTATTTGTTTAAAAGCCCCAAATACATCAACTCACGTCAATATCGAATACTTTTCCACTGTACGTTACTCAAACCACACGTTGTCTGAAGCTGTTTGGACATGCGTGCTTATAAATGTGTCAGCTAAACAGCTGAAACTGGAGGAAGTTTTCAACCTGATTTTCAGATTTCTCTGAACGACTAACATTCTGAGAACGACACTGCGTCGTGAAGAAAATAAGCAGCTGTAATACCGACAAGAACTGAAAGCTGTGCACGAAATAAAAATACATGAAAATATTCGTCAATAAACAAAGAGAAAGACAAGTAACGAATAAATTAATAATAATGATAATAAAGATAGGGGATAAATTAATACGAATAAAGTTTTCTGCTGTAATGGCTTCTTATTTATATCCTGATCAAGATTATGATGGGTGTCCAACTGGTATGATTTAGTTGTTTTTTAACGCCTGAATATGTTGTTTTAAAATTGGTCTCGGCGATTTTTCATTTGGCTGGAAAATTTCAAAGTTAGGAGAAACTGACTCTAAAAGTCTTCACTGTAAAAAACAATATGCGTGTATTTGGTCCAAACTTCTGCTCAAGATTGTTCAAAATGATTTTATGCGCCAAAAAACTGTTGCAATGGAAAGTCGTTCCGTTGTATGTATTAGTATACAAACAAACAGAAATACAAATAACGAATGAAGTGATATAAAAAAGACAAGTAACGGATAAATACAAAAACAAACAGAAAGATAAACAAAGGATAAATACAAAAACAGGTAGATAACTGAATACTTAGAGAAATGAAGGAATTAATAAGCAAACAGACAGGTAGGGGAATAAGAATAGACAGTGGGACAGAAAAAACATAGATAGGTGGATAAATAACAAATAAATAGATGGATAAATAAGCAGAGATATAGATATGTAAGTGGAAAATAAATACAATGTCAGATAGAAGTAGGGATAAGTAGAAGGATATATAATTAAACCTACAAGAAAATAATATAACATTATTGCTTCAAAAGTTTGTCTATCTAAATAGGTATGGAGAAAAATATAAGTGTTACGTTATATTGGATAATTAGTTGGATATTTTATAGCATCAGTTCTTTTTTTACATTATATCCTGAGCGGCATTAAAAACGCAACAAGTAACAAAATGAGTTGTTTCATACAAAACTTATGTTTAACCAAGCGTATTAAAACTGTTTAACTGTGTGTACGTTGTTGGGGTTTTAATGTCTCTCAGTATATAATTAGTTGGATTGTTTATGACATCAGTTCTATTTTACATTGAAGTATTAGTTAGGTTATCTGTGGCATGTGTTTTACTTTTAATTGGATAATGTTACGTATTATAATTTATTACGAATGAGTATCCGATTAATTATATTATGTTTGTTACGTATTACGATTTCAAATAGCTGAGCCCGGCATGGCCAGGTGGGTTAAGGCGTTCGACTCGTAATCTGAGGGTCGCGGGTTCGAATCCTCGTCACACTAAACATGCTCGCCCTTTCAACCGTGGGGGCGTTATAATGGGACGGTCAATCCCACTATTCGTTGGTAAAAGAGTAGCCCAAGAGATGGCGGTGTGTCGTGATGACAAGCTGCCTTCCCTCTAGTCTTACACTGCTAAATTAGGGACGGCTAGCGCAGATAGCCCTCGAGTAACTTTTCGCGAAATTCAAAATACAAGCAAATCAAGTCGCTGAGAATTTTAATTTTAACTTAGAAGTTAAATGAATTTCGATATTTATCAAATGTATGATATTTGCTAACAAGATTTATACACACACTTTTTTTTTAACACAAATATATTTCAATATGTAAATAATAATACAATTGATATTAATGGTTATTAGAAATAGTTATTGCAAATATTGGTACTAATACAAAATGTTTACATGCTTACAGACAATACTAAATCTCTAGAACTAAATATTTTATCGACGATCCAGGTTTGCAACAAACAAATTAATTCTGATTTGATATTGTTACACCTCGCTTAAGCTACTAGCTTGGTTGGCCTCACATTGTTGGCTTTTTGCTGATGACGATATTTAATGTCTTGGTAGAAATATTAACAACCAAAGTTAATTCAATGGTTTGTAATGTTCGAAATCTATAAATGTTTTTGGTCACATTTTGTAGTTTTCAGATTAATAAGCGTTACTCACAATTATAGTTTCTGAGTCTTATAGTATACTGACTGTAGCTGACAGATAATAATAATTGCCTCTAGGCACGTTGGTTTATATAGTTTAAAGCGAGATTCTCGAACGGTCTACAATGTTCGAAAACACGAAAACCACAATTTGTTGATTCTTACTTTCTAAAATCTTTTACAAACTTAGAGAACAGGTGAGACTTGCACAATACATATCCAACAATATACATCACATGTATCAAACTGAAACACACGTAGGTATTAAAGACGAAAAATGAAAATAAAATATTTCAGGATGTGTGTACTGATATAATATTACATTTTTTTGTTTTTTTTAAATTTCACGCAAAACTACACGAGGGTTACCTGTGCTATCCGTCACTAACTTACCATTGTAAGACTACAGGGAAGGCAGCTAGTCATCATCATTCATCGCCAACTCTTAGGCTGCTCTTTTACCAACGAATAATGGGAATGACCGTAACATTATAACGCCCTCACTGCTGAAAGGGCGAGCATGTTTGGTGTGACGGAGATTCGAGCCCACAACCCTCAGATTACTACTCAGGCGCTATAACCACCTGGTCATATTGAGCCGACAATAAATGAACAGATCGATAAGTATAGGATATTAGTAGATAGATGAGCGAATATTATAAGTGGATAAGTAAATGGGGAGATATATAATATCGTGGTGGATATATGAACAAACGTAATGCAGTTACATAAGCAGGCGGTTACATATACGATGTTAGAAGATAATTGGATTGATGCAATCTTAACTGAAGTGATCGTTAAATATAAAACGACACATAAATGGATGAGAAAAATGACCGATATATAGCTAAGATTACGGATGCAAATGGAGCTTTAACTCTAAACAACAAAACATTTCAATAGGCTTAACATTTGTGATAAAAAACAAATAAGTTGGAGTTGTTTACTTCGCACAATTTTAATTTGTAATTACAGAATCAAGGTAGTACACAAACATGATTTAAGATCTAGCTTTCGTCTTTCACGAGTTACTGCCCAAAAGTCCTAATAGGAGTAAAAAGTTTTTCTGAAGTAATGGGGTTCTGACTACGAAAAATGTCAAAGTGCGTACAAATAAAGTTGTCTGTTGTAATGGCTTCTTTATGTTTTGATCAAGATTCTGATGGGTGTCCAACTGGCATGGTTGAGTTGTTTTTTTTATGTTAAAATGTGTTGTTTTGAGATTAGTCTTGGCGATTTTTCATTTTGTCAGAAAAAAATTTACATTTAAAAGACAAAATTCTCCACTAAGAGAAAGGGGCGTGGGGTTGGTCTAAACTCGTTCTTCAGGTTATTTCAGATGCCAGAAAACAGTTATAATGAAATGTTTTTCGGCAGTTAAAATGTAATCGAAAACGCTGAGTAGGAAGCGAGTAAGGCAGTATTTCAAGCGAATATTTAAAAAAGGAAACATGAGGAAGGTTGGCAGCAGGAGATGTAAAAGGGAACTGAGTATGGCTGTCAACGAGGCCTAGCTTGAAATATTAATTGCAGGTCAGCTGCTCATTCATCGCAGATTCTTATTATATACTACTTTCTTTCCAAAGATTTTCAGTAAACAACACGTTGACCATCTGTTTGGATTATTAGGGTCTTTTGGCAAGCACCTAGCATCAAAAGTGAGATACATCACATTGAAGCCAAAAGATGTATATTTAGATTTTTTAAAATTTGTTTTACGTGGTAGATCTCTGTGAGATCTCTGACACCAAGCATGTTTCAGTTATTGTCATATGTGTGACTTAGATGTATAACTTAAGACACACATGTATTGTGATATTTCATTGTCAATTTGGAACCTTTTTTAATCTTTTAGGCCTGGTATGGACTGATGTTTAGGATGCTTTACTCGCAAGCTGAGGGTTAGGTTCCAATCCCCGTCTCAGAACATTGTCGCTATTTAAGGCGTGAGAGCGTTATAAGGTTACAGTCAATCCCACTATCCATTTGTAAAAGAGTAGCCTAAAAGGTAGCGATGGGTGGTGTTGACTAGCTATCTTCCCTGTAGTCTACCACTGTTAAATTAGGAACAGCTAGCACAGATACCCCTCATGTGGCTTTGCACAAAATTTAAAACAAACCAAACTGACCCATTCTAATCTTTCTTGCAGTTGTAAGTGAAGGTTGTCTCTCCACTCAAAATATTTTTTTCTTATCCTCGTTTCTCCATCAGTAATAAGTGAACCAGTCTGCAGCAATTCAAAGAACCAATTGGATGTTATGTCAGTCATTCTGAAGCATTAACAAAACTGAAGCTTACAGCTATTATAAACCATATTAAATTAGTACATCAGACTATTCTGAGGCCAGCTTAACTACATTACCCACTCAAATTGCTTTTACCCGGAAACTTTAAAAACTGGTATTAACTTTTATATTTTAGTTTATTTTCAGTGTCTTGCATTCTGATTAAAAACTCTTGTATGCAGTATGAAAATATTCAGTTTTAAAAGTACAAGAGTGAAGGTAAAGAAGAATCTGTCAAACACACCATATCTGCTAAATCTGAAGCCGACGAGGCCTCACAACCACTACCAGGACTCATCAGGCCTTATTAAATGTCACAGTTTAAACCTGACAAAACACTAAAAACCAATAGGCATTATAATTTGGAATCCTAGATTAATCAATTTAGAAGACCGCGGAAAAATATATATGCAATTTTAAGAATTTTTGATCACTAATGTTAGGTCTGTTGGTTTCCAATGTTTCTCCAGCCTTCGACTTTCAAACCGTGAAAGAAATTTAAAATTGTGAACCGTAATCATATTATCTAGTGTAGCTAATGTACAATGGTTCTTCTTTTGATAGTATTTATTGTTCATTATTTTTACTTTAAGTGGTAATTAATATACAACGATTCTTATTTTGGTCAGCGCACATGGTGTTTTGGTGTTAGTTATTGTACAGTACATCTTTTGAGATTTCTATTATACCATGGTTTACTTTTGACAGGGTTAATGCACAGTGGTTATTTTGATAGTCGTTATTATAAAATGGTTCTAATTTTGGTGGTAGTTATTGTACATTGTTTTTAGTTTTGATGGTAGTTATTGCACATTGTTTCTAGTTTCGATATTATTTAGTGCATAGTGGTTCTTCTTGTGGTAGCAATTAATGTACACTGGTTACATTTTTGGTAATAGTTGGTGTAGAATGTTTCTATTTTTGGTAGTAATTAGTGTAGAATGGTTCTATGTTCGGTAATAGTTAGTGTACAATGCTTCTAGTTTCGGAAATAATTAGTGTATGATGTATAATGCACCTGCTGTTATTATTCTAAGTATTGTTAATGCTCTCTAATATTATTAATGTTTTTTTATCATTTAATTATTGTTTTAAGAAGAATTTTCTCAGTACTTTAGTTGGGTGCTTACTCTTGAAACTATCTTTTGATGTACATAAATCCGTCAGAGATTGACATACACCACTCAGCTCAACAAACATGAAAAATGATACTATATAACAAGAGGCCTTGGGTGGTGTAATTCGAATATTTGTTAGTGTTGTTTTTCACGATTATGTTGAATAAAATAATTTTATTGTAATTTTTACTGGTGTAACATTTCTGTTAAAAAAGACTCCCAAAATATCTCGCTAATTCACATTAATCTAAGGCAAAACCTAATGTTATACACTGGTTTCTCGAGACAAAACACGGTTGGTTTTGTTTCCACCACAATTAGTAAAAATCTTTAACGAATAAAACACTAAAAAATAAATAATTTTAAGATAAAGTAGTGGATATGATAGTACGTTGGAAATAAAGGATAGTGAGATGCAGGAATGATGTGTGAAACTTTCCAACGTCTTTAATTAGCAATCTTAACTCTTGTAATTAAAAACACGCATATCTGTAGTAGTCTCTAATTATCCGACATATCAAGTTTTAGTGTTTATTAATAACACCATCAAACACAGATAAGACAGCACAGCAGAAAAAGCCCACTGCTCTGAAGACAGGTCAAGCGTGTATTTTGAGTGAATCAAGTTTGGCACTGAATCCATAATTTTCTTCCGATCGCCATTTTTCTATCTAAAAGGCCTGCCAAGCAAATTGGTTGAATCACGAAACATTTATGAAAAAGACTGACGCATTCGATGAAAAACAAATAACATTTCCGACAAGTTCTTTGGCTTACGTATGGTAACCTGAGAGTAGCATTAATTGGATAAGGCGGTGTTGTAAACAGTTTAGGCCTAGCTAAGCATTCTGGAAACTAAACTTAAGAGTTTAATTGCTCACCTCAACATTTTTTGACTCACTGCTAAGACACAGAACTATTTTTTTTTCACTGCTATTAACTGAGATAACTGTATATGATAACAGAATCATCAGTTTCTAAATAATTTTATTAGATGCCAACAGAATCACAATATTTCGTATATGCATTTTTCAAGTAAAAATAGTCACATATCTTTCGACACACATTGTGAAGAAAATGAAGACCTTTCATAATAATCTACATGTATATTAGTTTTTATACTATAGAAATACTTATTTAGCATCAGTTTTACAAATATCAAAACTGTTTCACAGAAATTACCTATAATATTTTCATATAATAACTTTAAAACAGAGCACTTTATAGCTGAAAGGTCAAAGACTAGTCATTAGGCTTCTTGTGGTTAACGATGTTGTTGTTTTGAATTAAGCACAAAGCTACTCAATGGGCTACCTGTGCTCTGCCCACCATGGGTATCGAAACCCGGTTTTTAGCGTTGTAAGTCCTCAGACATACCGCTGAGCCACTGGTTGGCGCGTGGTTAACAAGACACGAAAAACGTATAACGAACAATGTTGAAACTTGATATCATGAAAGTATACCATATTATTGCAGGTTGTATTAAAAAGTGAATCATAGAATAGTTATCCACGTACAGACGTAAAGTTCTGGCGTAGTTTCAAAATATTAAGAATGCGACTTTAAACCCAAGTAACGCAGTGAGTCTGAGCACTCTTAAGTATCTGTTTTAACGTAGTTTGTTCTACTGGCGGTAAGGAGACACGTGGTTGTCAACCAAATACTATACATATTATTTTTTTTAAGTTTGTACCATAAATGACAGTTTCAATAATTGAGAAATATTTTAATATTTGTAGCACATATTTTAACATTTCATTCGTTGTTTTAAATATTAATATTTTCACAAAAGATGAAGTGTTAGTTACTATCTCGTTGTCAACTTTAACGTTATACAAATTGTCTCAATAAAAAGAAAAATTCAATAAAAAACGCCTATAAATCTGGATAAATTTCTCTAACGGAATTTATTATACCCCACAGACTGCCTACTCAACTCATTTTTTTTCGAAGCCAATTAGTTACAAAATAGCAATAATTAAACTAATCACAGATTTCAAGTATTACACAACCACAATCCAAGTTATAAAACACGTGCTGTGTAATATAAGTCTTCTGTTTTCAAAATGGCTAAACCATGGGAGGTTATTCCAAGTGCTGAAATGTAATATCCCTCTTATCAATCGCTTAAAACAAATACAATTTTTTAAGGTGTGATAGTGGGACAAGGGAGAAAGAATAAAAACATTAAATTGTCATGTGGTACGTAAACTATTGATGGTCAAAGTATTAAATTCTCGTTTAACCTAGAATAAGATTGACTTTCATGCTGGAGAGCTGTGAAAAACAGTGACAGAATGAACACTATGGGAGAGGGAGCAGTTAATTAGCAGTGAAAAACAGTAACAGAGTGAACACTATGGGGGAGGAAGCAGTTAATTAGCAGTGAAAAACAGTAACAGAGTGAACACTATGGGGAAGGGAGCAGTTAATTAGAAGTGAAAAACAGTGACAGAGTGAACACTATGGGGGAGGGAGCAGATAATTAGAAGTGAAAAACAGTGACAGAGTGAACACTACGGGGAAGGGAGCAGTTAATTAGAAGTGAAAAACAGTGACAGAGTGAACACTATGGGGAGGGAGCAGTTAATTAGAAGTGAAAAACAGTGACAGAGTGAACACTATGGGGAAGGGAGCAGTTAACTAGAAGTGAAAAACAGTGACAGAGTGAACACTATGGGGGAGGGAGCAGTTAATTAGAAGTGAAAAACAGTGACAGAGTAACCACTATGGGGGAGGGAGCAGTTAATTAGAAGTGAAAAACAGTGACAGAGTGAACACTATGAGGGAGGGAGGAGTTAATTTTGCCCGACAAATAGACATTCTCACTATTGTGTTAGTGCTTGGTACTGTTTAGTAAACATGTAAAATAGACAACTGATAAACCTGCGAATACCACATTATATGTTTATTTGGTTGAGAAATGAGCATCCTATGGATGGAAAAGCCTATTTATCTTAAAGTTACTGTGTATAATAGCATATATATGGGTTATAAATGTTATCTGGTATCATTTGGCAAGTTGCCACACAGGCGAGAAAAATTCCTTGTTCCCTGCGATGAAATATTTTGATTATTCATTTATTTATATCATTGACTTTAATTAATGTTTGTTCATGTTACGTGCATTGCAGGAAGTGTAATAATGTTTTGAAATTTATTTTTTATTCTAAGTATTGTGTTAGTTATCTTCCATTAGTTGGGCAGGCTGCCCATCTGTGTTTCTCTGCCCGACAAAAGTATGTGTAGCTATCTAACATTGATATTTACGACTACGAACGGTCACGGGTTAAAATGTTTTACATTTAGCATATACTGGCACTACATAACCTGTATCAACACCTTATATGGTTGTACTCTTGTCATTATCCCAAACATCCCACGTACTGCTCAGAAGATAAATGATGAGTAATGTTACATCTACGAATACAAAAACACCCCATCTACTAAGTGTTTCCTCTGTGAAATATGTTTGAGGGTCTAGAATTTACCTGACTCGCTGTACTCGGAACTTTGATGTTATTTATTACGTTTTTAAACAAATAAACATAATACAATTCGACTGCATTGGGACTGAAAAAGTTGTGTCAGTTTATGCGATACTAGGGTTTAAATGAGGGAGAATCAAAGAAACGGTTAAGGTGAGATCATGCAATTAGGTGAGAGAATTATTCCTTTCAATACTTAATGAACTAAATTTCATCAAAATTTATACATTGGTGATTTACCCACGATTTTCACAGCATTATCAAACATCGTTTTACTTGATATGTTAAGTTAAACAAAGAAAATATCAAAAGTTTTTTTTTTTTTTATGGTTTGTTTTCTTACCACACAAGCCTATGACAAACAAGACGGACCAGAATCATGGGGTGGTGATTACAAAGAAAGTTTCACAGTTCAACGTATGATATCTCACCAATGGTCATCATACGGTGGTGATTAATAAGAAAGTTTCACAGTTCAACGTATCGCATCTCACAAACCCAGGAGGGTGAAATTGCATAGGAGTATTCAGAGTATCAAGAGGGTGAAAATGCTGTAATTGTCACGACGAGAACCAGTGTAGTCTCTGCTGCTTATGTGGTAGCGGTATAAATGGTCCTTTTGATGGCAGTGCAGCTCATTAAACCAACATGAAATCAAAACTTGTAACTATATATGTAAAAACGAGCCGTTTTTTTATATATATTTTTCTCTACAAGTGGGTTTTCTCAACGAAACTTGTAAGTGTTTAGAGAGTTTAACTACTGAAATGCTATTACATCAAAGGATCTAATGTCAAATGGTTTCACGTGGAATAACTTAGAGTGCGTAAAATGCGAGAAAGATCTTGTTATAATTTTACTGTGCACATGTTCATACACAAATTTGAGGAGACAGATAACCCACGTGTAGACAGACCAGTGACACATACTGAAACGTAGTAGAACAAGCAACAACTGGTGCACTTGAGTGCAGCAATCCACATTATTGTATCCTGTGTCTGGATTTTCAACTGTTTTTATTGGGGTTCAACTTTGTGAATATTTCCTTGCGAACTTTATAACGTTCAAGCAATTAAGGAGAAAAGTTTTAACCCGACGTGTCGATTCCGGAGGTCAACGACCTTTGATCTGATAATATCTTACAGACAGGTGAAGCACACTTCACCCTTTCTACAAGTAACCACGCAAGTGCATTATATGGTCGGTAGCTAATCCACACATATCCCTAAATACGTTCATGATGCTAAGGTGGCAGTGCGGTTATTGGATCGTATCTTTCGAAGAACTATCAGTACAAAGACTAGAAACTTGTACTTTTTACAACCAAAGTGTTTTCCTTGTTGTTCCAACGAAGTGTAAGTGTCACGGACACTACGGTGTTTATGCAGAATGGTGCTCCTCCACATCTTGGTAATCAGGTCTTCTAGATGCGTGTCAATTTCCTTGTGAATGGTTGTCTAGTTCATCGGACCTAGCACCTGATTGCGAGAGTACCTGAAGTAATGCGTGTTTTGTGGGAACCTCACACAACTCCAGACCTTAAGAACTAAATCGTCCGGGAAATGGTCAGCATACCAGGTGAATTCAGTATTGTTGCTGTAATGTCTGCTGTCACATGAATAAAATGAATTCTAGACGCTAGTGGAGCACAGTCTGAACAATTGCTGTAGCTGATCAGACATTTTATTAGGTCGGAGTAATAACCCTGGTAACAACCGTGGCAATTACGACTGAACGAAATCCTTAACATTTCTGGAGAATTTCACCTTCTTATGTCATACCTCTTAAATTTTATATATGAATCACTGAACTGTGAAATATACTTATGGTCATTTTATACAGCACATTAGGGTATAGTCAACATATCTAGTACAGTGAAATGTTTTCAGTTAAAGGTTAAAGATCAAGGGATGTACATATTACATTTTGTGAAAGGAAAAAATATTATCGTTTTCTAGAATGCAAAGTTCAGTAAGAAATACTTAAAATGATGTTAAGACAGTTCAGAATGTTTTTCCATAATGATATTTTGAATGTAAAATCTGTCCAATCAGCATCTCTTGTTTCATACCACCATCTTAAGCGCAGAGATTCACAGCACGAATTAAATTGCAGAAATATACTAATTTTACACTGATGTTTTTGAGATACCATTATATAAGTTGAATTCTTCTAAAAAAAAATAAAGCTCAACCAGAATTGGAATCATGTTCGTTATATTTAATATTTCAGTAGTTTTATTATTATTATACATAATTTAAATACTTAATAAATTTTAAGACAAAAGGTGTAACGTTTCCTCATTATCGTATAGTAGGTAGGAATTACAAACGCTACTGGTCAGAAACTTTAACAAGTTTTGTGTGTGTTTTTTTTAATTTCGCACAAAGCTACAAGAGGACTATCTGCGCTAGCCGTCCCTAATTTAGCACTGTAAGACTAGAGGGAAGGCAGCTAGTCATCACCACCCACCGCCAACTCTTGGGCTACTCTTTTAACAACGAATAGTGGGATTGACCGTAACATTATAACGCCTCCACTGCTGAAAGGGCGAGCATGTTTGGCGCGACGGGGATGCGAACCCACGACTCTCAGATTACGAGTCGCACGCCTTAACACGCTTGGCTATGTCGGGCCGAGTTATATGTATTCTACAAGCACATCCTTCACAGAACACGCATGAGACGAGATATTTCGTCAAGAGCCACATAACTATGCTAGTCAGTTGGAAATGTTAGACAGAAGCATTCTGCCAAGATGACATCTGTGTCAACATCATGAATCAGAACAACGGAATTCTAATGGAACGACATCTAGTCAAACATGTCCACGTCTGTCGCTATTCCAGTGGTGATAACTGTATGTAATATATATCTACAGTTTCTAACACAGATATGTAGTTTTACTCGTACAATTTCTAAACACAAAAGGTGGTATTTATGATAAGTATGTATATTTTCTAACGCAGAGATATACTTATAATACACGTATGCTTTTTTTCTAAAATAGGTCTGTTTGTCTGGTTATTCACATAGATAACCTTAAACCGCTGATAGAAGTTAGTTTTGAGAGCGTATTGTGTTAAGTTAGTTAGTTAGTTAAAAATATTAAGTCTATTTAGTAAGAAACAAACACTTTATTCACTATGTTATATTGCATTAGACAGTAGAAAATTAACTGAATTAGGCAATATATCCCTAATGCTGTGATAACAGCAATATTATTTGATTTATCAGAATATTTTTAATTACTAAAAATCTTAACAGTGATTTAATTAATAATAGTGTCATTTTAGCATCTTTAACAATACAAATGCAAACAAAAATAAAAAATAAACAGAGGTCAGTTTACTGGTGCTTAGGGGAAGCGATAAGGGGACTTGCTTGGTTGAAACTACCTCATAATGTGCCTTAGCCTCTTCTGTAGCCCCTTACGTAAGAAACAATGGTTACTGTTAAAATTGCATGTCCATTACAGTATGTGTCCACAAGAAATAGAGTGCAACTTCCTCAATTTTCTGTTTAGCTCACCTTAGCCCCATCACCTTAAAGAGGCTGGCTCTGTCCTTACTGGTATGTTATTCATTTTTTACCAAATATTAAATAAAAAAAACTGTTATTCAGGTTTATTTGGATTTTGTATATATATTGTTTGTAACATATTAAGTCCTTTCCAGGTTCATCTATGAAAACTATTGGAGATCTTTAAATAAGGATTTATGTTTTATTTATCAACTTTAAAACATGCACACAGATATATATATTTATGATAATATACCTTAAGTTAGAAAACATACAACAATATTTCTTTTACTTTAGAGCTTCTCAAAATCAATATAACACTTCCTCACAATCCATTGCTACTATTATAACAAGTACCACTGGAATGTGGATGCAATAGTTCATTATAACTATTCATCTAATAACTCATTTAAAGATGTTATTGTTTAATAACTAATAATGCCACTCAATAAAAAAACTGATGTTTCCTGCATTTGCTCGTATCTTTATTTTTGTTAATTTCATTCGGGTAACCTAGTAGCTGTTTTCAGTGATGACGAGAAAACCCACTTATAAAAAAATATACATGTAAAAACGGCTGATTTGGGTTGACGATGACCGAAGGTCGAAACGTTGTTCGTTCCTCTGCATAAAATCATTTTTCAACCCAAACCAGCCGTTTTTACATGTATATTTTTCTAGTAGCTGTTTTGTTATTTCCATTTTGATTCACATTCCTCATTCCTTGGTTATCTAAAATTATATTTCTATTTTTATTGGGTAGAAACAGGACAGAAAACGTACCCATACATCCAGGAATAACGGCGTCGAAAAAATCCAGATACTGAAAGGGTTAGCTTTTCAAGCTTTGGTAGTGACTCTGTGGAAGATTTTTCTTCATCAACCAAGTTAATTTCAGAAAGATCGTCCGGAAGGATCTCCCTTTGAGACTCTGAGTCATGTTGTGTATCAAAACATTAAACTGCAGTCACTTCGCAAAGTCACTTGTTATTCTGTGTGTGTACTTATGTGTATTGTGGAAGCTAATACAAAATGATACTGTAGTTTGTGCTACTCGAAGTAACGCTCTAAAACGAAAACTATAGCATTAATTTGTAATCATTCTGACCACAATAGAAAGATTTTAGAAGGGATTCTAAAACAAATGATTATTGTTTCTAAGGTCAATGAGCTGGTGGAAATATCCGATAACACAACAACTTACAGCTGAAGACTACACAAAATTGATTCTTTTATTTTAGTATATATCGATAAACTTAAAAATGAAAACAATATTATTTACTTTGAACTCATGGAGAACCAAACTCGCTAATACCTACAATAAACATGGAAACAACACGAAAGATAGTTGCGATACTCGATGTAATATTCTTAGACACTTCGTGTTAATATTATTATCATCCCTAAAGTTTGTAACAGATTATTTTTCCATTATTCTTGATGACGAGAACCCCACTTGAAATAAAAACGTATCTCAGAACGTCTGGTATGGGTATTAACACTTTTATTCATAAGCATAGAACAACGTTTCGACCTTCCTAGGTCATCTTCAGGTTAAGAAAGAGAGAGTTTGCAAGTAACTATTGCCGAACACATGTCTTAGGGACGAGAGAATAAACGGGTACGGGATTATAGGGGACGTTGGCGTTGGATGTTAGGTTATTAATTAGTATAGGTATATAGGTGTTCCTTTATATTGGTTTAATTTAGGTTTTAGTTGCTGTATAAGTAGGGCTTCTTTGATTTTGCGTTTGTTTATATTTGTTTCCTTACTTGGTATCTGGTTATTTTCTATGGTTGTGTTGTGTTCATTTGATTTGCAGTGTTCAAAAACGTGTGGTGTATTTTTGTGTTCTTTGACTCTAGTTTCCATTTTTCTGCTTGTTTCTCTAACATAGAAGTCGTGACAGTTGTTGCATTGTATTTTATAAATATTGTTGGTGTTGTCTTTGTCAGTGTAGTTTTTTACATAGTATGGACTTTAATTTTATACCTGGTTTTTGAATAAATTTGGTGCGTACTGGAATGTTGTATTTTGTTATAAGTTTTTTTCAAATAGGAGAAATACCATTTTTAAGGCTGCAGAAGGAAAACAAGACAAACCCGGAAGGTGCAGAGTTACTGAATAAGATTCATGTTTTAAGTCCTTCAACTGTGGTTGGAAGTTTGGATCCTACTGGGTCACTGGTCCTGTGGAACGAACGGTGTAAATGCGCAGATGTCTTCCACACTGAAGGGGAAGTCAATCAATAAATACTTAAACTCTTTCGGTGGTTCTTTAAAAGTTTATTTTGAAATGTCAAAAGGTAAAGAACAATTATAAACTCACAGACTTGCGTTGTTCGAAACTTTGTAACAAGGTGTTAAAACATTTACTTGAAACCGGTAAACGAATAAATATGAGTAAGATTCGTAGTGTGATTTTGTGCTTGTAGATGGGTAAAGAATATACAATCAAAAGAGCTAAAGAAAGTGTCAGTGATGTAGTAATACGAAACCAAAGTGCAGTGAGAGATGTGCAACGGAAAGCAATAATACTGAGTGCCAAGTCTTGATTGTGTTCGGTTGGAAAGGAAAAGAAACTTCAACAAGTTATTACTGGTGTTTAGAAACAAAACTGTCTCTTGTAAAGATAAGAAAACTATCCATTTAATAAAACGACGGTATTTAACTAGTTTAACAAGCAAATGTAGGAACGCTTGTTAAATGTAAGTATCTCTTGTATTTTACAGGTTTAATAAAAGGATGGAGATGTTACAGGTTTAATAAAATGATGGAGGTGTTACAAGTTTAATAAAAGTATGCAAATGCTACAGATTTAATAAAAGGATGGAGGTGTTACAGGTTTCATAAAAGGATGGAGGTGTTACAGGTTTAATAAAAGGATGAGGATACTACAGGTTTAATAAAAGGATGAGGATACTACAGGTTTAATAAAAGAAAGGAGGTGTTACATGTTTAAAATGGAGATATTACAGGTTTAATAAAAGAATGGAAGTGTTACAATTTTAATAAAAGGAAGGAGGTGTTACAGGTTTAATAAAAGAATGGAGATGTTACAGGTTCAATAAAAGGATTGAGGTGTTACAGGTTTAGTAAAATGATGGAGGAGTTACAGGTTTAATAAAAGAATGGAGATGTTACAGGTTTAATAAAATGATGGAGGTGTTAAATGTTTAAAATGGAGATATTACAGGCTTAATAAAAGGATGAAGATACTACAGGTTTAATAAAAGGAAGAAGGTGTTACATGTTTAATATGGAGATATTACAGGTTTAATAAAAGGAAGAAGGTGTTAAATGTTTAAAATGGAGATATTACAGGTTTAATAAAAGGATGAAGATACTACAGGTTTAATAAAAGAAAGGAGGTGTTACGTGTTTAAAATGGAGATATTACAGGTTTAATAAAAGAATGAAGATACTACAGGTTTAATAAAAGAATGGAAGTGTTACAATTTTAATAAAAGGAAGGAGGTGTTACAGGTTTAATAAAAGAATGGAGATGTTACAGGTTCAATAAAAGGATGGAGGTGTTACAGGTTTAGTAAAATGATGGAGGTGTTACAGGTTTAATAAAAGAATGGAGATGTTACAGGTTTAATAAAATGATGGAGGTGTTAAATGTTTAAAATGGAGATATTACAGGCTTAATAAAAGGATGAAGATACTACAGGTTTAATAAAAGGAAGAAGGTGTTACATGTTTAATATGGAGATATTACAGGTTTAATAAAAGGAAGGTGTTAAATGTTTAAAATGGAGATATTACAGGTTTAATAAAAGGATGAAGATACTACAGGTTTAATAAAAGAAAGGAGGTGTTACGTGTTTAAAATGGAGATATTACATGTTTAATAAAAGGATGAAGATACTACAGGTTTAATAAAAGGATGAAGATACTACAGGTTTAATAAAAGAATGGAAGTGTTACAATTTTAATAAAAGGAAGGAGGTGTTACAGGTTTAATAAAAGAATGGAGATGTTACAGGTTCAATAAAAGGATGGAGGTGTTACAGGTTTAGTAAAATGATGGAGGTGTTACAGGTTTAATAAAAGAATGGAGATGTTACAGGTTTAATAAAATGATGGAGGTGTTACAGGTTTAATAAAAGGATGAGGATATTACAGGTTTAATAAAAGAATGGAGATGTTACAGGTTTAATAGAATGATGGAGGTGTTACAGGTTTAATAAAAGGATGAGGATATTACAGGTTTAATAAAAGGAAGAAGGTGTTACATGTTTAATATGGAGATATTACAGGTTTAATAAAAGGAAGAAGGTGTTAAATGTTTAAAATGGAGATATTACAGGCTTAATAAAAGGATGAAGATACTACAGGTTTAATAAAAGGAAGAAGGTGTTAAATGTTTAAAATGGAGATATTACAGGTTTAATAAAAGGATGAAGATACTACAGGTTTAATAAAAGGAAGAAGGTGTTAAATGTTTAAAATGGAGATATTACAGGTTTAATAAAAGGATGAAGATACTACAGGTTTAATAAAAGAAAGGAGGTGTTACGTGTTCAAAATGGCGATATTACAGGTTTAATAAAAGAATGAAAGTGTTACAGTTTTAATAAAAGGAATGAGGTGTTACAGGTTTAATAAAAGAATGAGGATGTTGCAAGTTTAATAAAAGGAAGGAGGTGTTGCAAGTTTGATAAGAGGAAGGAAATGTTACAGGTTTAATAAAAGGATGAGGATGCTACAGGTTTAATAAAAGGATAGAGGTGTTGCAAGTTTAATAAGAGGAAGGAAATGTTACAGGTTTAATGAAAGGATGGAGGTGTTACAGGTTTAATGAAAGGATGGAGGTGTTACAGGTTTAATAAAAGGATAGAGGTGTTACAGGTTTAATAAAAGGATAGAGGTGTTGCAAGTTTGATAAGAGGAAGGAAATGTTACAGGTTTAATAAAAGGATGAGGATGCTACAGGTTTAATAAAAGGAAGAAAATGTTACAGGTTTAACAAAAGTGTGGAGATATTACAGGTTTAATAAAAGGATGGAGATGTTAGAAATTGAATAAAAAGATGAGGATGTTACAGTTTAATAAAAGGATGGAGGTATTACAGGTTAAGTAAAAGGAAGGAGATGATACAGGTTTAATAAAAGGATGAGGATGTTAGAGGTTTAAAAAAGGATAGTCCTGCGCTGCAGCAGAAGAAGAGAGTTTAAGAAAACATAATCCTGGACATTTAGGAAGAATTCGGCGCCCTGTTGGTTTAAGAGTATCAAGTGTTTCAGTATAAGCAAAATAACCCATACCGGTGAATTGACAAGAAGATAGATACTTATAGATTTAACTTGAGTTAAAAATACACGGAATTCTACAGAATTTAAAACAGTGTTTTATCTTAAATATTTATCAAGAGAGAAAGTTTTAGTTTTAAAAAATCTGGAGTTCTGTAGAATTAACAGCAGGATATAAACTTTAGGTTTAGTAAGTGGGAGTAGTGTAGGTTTATAAACGTATGAAGTTTTGTTAAATTGACAATAGGATGGTGACTTTAAGGTCTAGTAACAATTCAAAATGTTACTGGATTAACAGAATGCCAGCCTTCGTAAGCTTATAAAGATAATAATTTAGAGGTACTTTACCAAAAGGACAGGGTCTTCTGTGTTCAAAAAAGTGGATAATATCGTGGTATGTTCATACAAGGACAGAATCTTCCAGGTTTAGGATGAAGTTAGAGTTCAGTGTGTATTAACAAAAGGATTTGGTGGTGTAATAAGGAATTCTGGAAATCACTGTATGGCCAGTGAATAAAAGTTTGTTAAAACTACTTACCGTGATGTAATGTCATGCAAAGTATCCATCTACAGATCAGGCTTTACCGGTATAAGGCGTTATTTACCATGATAAGATTTCGTTCTTCAGTTTTGAAATAAAATGTGATTCTGTAACCTTAGCTAGAAGTTCCACAATTTCAAGGAGAGCTAAAAGCTCTGTAGGTTTATAAAAAATCTGGGTATTTAAAAAGAGGACGTAGCACTGCTGATCCAGAGTGAGGGTGTAATCCTCTAAATTTAGTGACATGGTTTAATCCTGCGAGTTGCGAAATAAATAGAGTCTGACAGGATTATCTAGAGTTATAACCATTCAGATACAGCAGGATTAGAAAGGGGATATCGTTTTGTATGTTTAATGAATAAATGTGTTTAGTTATTTCAACAAGAGGGTGCGTTATTGAACGATATTGTTGTGTAGAATTAAAAAGAGCAGTCTTGTATGTTAGAAAAAGTTTTGGTCTTAGAGGATCAGCAAGACAACGCAATTATACAATTTTAGAACAGGAACTAGTCTTAAAAGTTCAAAAGAAAGATGAAGTCTTGCAGTTTTAAGAGTAGAATCCAGTAAATGTGGCTGATTCAGCTTGAGGACTTAATCCAGCAGGTTTAGTAAAGGCATGACAGAAACTTCTACAAAAATAAGGTTTACTTCATCCTGTTAATAAAAATACGGAGATATATAAGTTAGAAAGGCAGCGAAAAGACAAGGTCATGTAAGTTTAAAACACAAGTTAGTGGTATCAGCAGATAAATAAAAAAAAGGAGAAATGTAAATTAAAGAACAATGAAGTTGTACAACTTTAGCAAGAAGGAGTCACATAAGTTAATAAGATGGCGGAGTTGTACATCTTTAGCAAGAAGGAGTCACATAAGTTAATAAGATGGCGGAGTTGTACATCTTTAGCAAGAAGGAGTCACATAAGTTAATAAGATGGCGGAGTTGTACAACTTTAACAAGAAGGAGTCACATAAGTTAATAAGATGGCGGAGTTGTACATCTTTAGCAAGAAGGAGTCACATAAGTTAATAAGATGGCGGAGTTGTACATCTTTAGCAAGAAGGAGTCACATAAGTTAATAAGATGGCGGAGTTGTACAACTTTAGCAAGAGGAGTCACATAAGTTAATAAGATGGCGGAGTTGTACAACTTTAGCAAGAAGGAGTCACATAAGTTAATAAGATGGCGGAGTTGTACATCTTTAGCAAGAAGGAGTCACATAAGTTAATAAGATGGCGGAGTTGTACATCTTTAGCAAGAAGGAGTCACATAAGTTAATAAGATGGCGGAGTTGTACATCTTTAGCAAGAAGGAGTCACATAAGTTAATAAGATGGCGGAGTTGTACATCTTTAGCAAGAAGGAGTCACATAAGTTAATAAGATGGCGGAGTTGTACAACTTTAGCAAGAGGGAGTCACATAAGTTAATAAGATGGCGGAGTTGTACAACTTTAGCAAGAAGGAGTCACATAAGTTAATAAGATGGCGGAGTTGTACATCTTTAGCAAGAAGGAGTCACATAAGTTAATAAGATGGCGGAGTTGTACATCTTTAGCAAGAAGGAGTCACATAAGTTAATAAGATGGCGGAGTTGTACAACTTTAGCAAGAGGGAGTCACATAAGTTAATAAGATGGCGGAGTTGTACAACTTTAGCAAGAAGGAGTCACATAAGTTAATAAGATGGCGGAGTTGTACATCTGTAGCAAGAAGAAGTCACATAAGTTAATAAGATGGCGGAGTTGTACATCTTTAGCAAGAAGAAGTCACATAAGTTAATAAGATGACGGAGTTGTACAACTTTAGCACGAAGGAGTCACATAAGTTAATAAGATGGCGGAGTTGTACAACTTTAGCAAGAAGGAGTCACATAAGTTAATAAGATGGCGGAGTTGTACATCTTTAGCAAGAAGGAGTCACATAAGTTAATAAGATGGCGGAGTTGTACATCTTTAGCAAGAAGGAGTCACATAAGTTAATAAGATGGCGGAGTTGTACAACTTTAGCAAGAGGGAGTCACATAAGTTAATAAGATGGCGGAGTTGTACAACTTTAGCAAGAAGGAGTCACATAAGTTAATAAGATGGCGGAGTTGTACATCTGTAGCAAGAAGAAGTCACATAAGTTAATAAGATGGCGGAGTTGTACATCTTTAGCAAGAAGAAGTCACATAAGTTAATAAGATGGCGGAGTTGTACAACTTTAGCAAGAAGAAGTCACATAAGTTAATAAGATGGCGGAGCTGTACAACTTTAGCAAGAAGGAGTCACATAAGTTAATAAGATGGCGGAGTTGTACAACTTTAGCAAGAAGGAGTCACATAAGTTAATAAGATGACGTAGTTGTACAACTTTAGCATCAAAGACTTCTACAGGTTTAGCAAGATGATGCAATCCTATAAGCTCAGCAAAGCGACGAAAATCTACAGTTTGAGAAAGGACAGAGTCGTGCAGGTTTAGCAAGATAAAATAGTCTTATAACCTTAGCAAGACGATGGAGATACGCAGTTTGAGGAAGGTTTAGCAAGATATCTTTGTCGTACCAACGAAATAATGAAAAGACGAGATATTTCCAGATGATATAGTTGTATAGGTATAGTAATAAGAATCCATGTGGATTTATAAAACTAAAAAGTTATTCGTATTTTTTGAAGAATAATTAATTCAGGAACAAACCTAGTTTTTCATTCCTCTTTTTTTACAAGACAGAGAACTTGTTCATTTGTTTACACGTATTTGTACTGAGTGATTATGTAGTAAGTGAAGAATCCATACCTCTGTGTAACATAGTGTAACCCCTAACTTTCCATAAGGCGACAGAAAATTAAGTGACTGACTTTATCCCTGAATGGATGTTTCTTAATCTATTAACTTGAACCTGTCAAATCAGCATTGTCTTACTAAACAATAAATTTAAGCCTTACAGTTTGCTCGTATGATACTTATAGACGGAAAGTTGGTTATATTATATTCTCACGACTAATATAACTATAATCTTTCACAAAATGTCCGAAAAAACAAAGACATGTAACCAATCTCACATTACAGTATTGTGAGTTAATTAGAACAATCTAGTTTCCTTCAAACAAACTTTCAGACTATCGTTGAAGTATTTCTAACAAGTATTAGAACTGAAAGCTGAATAGTCAGAATCTGTAACGTATCACATCTTAAACCACTATTATTAGAAATCACAAAGAAATATTATCTCATTTGATAAGTAACCAGAATAAGAGAAAATGTGTTACCTGTAAAACCTTAAAAAATGAATTCAAACATACTAAAAGATATTAATAACGAAATGAACACGTAGAAAACTGTTGCATTAATTTCATGTTTAAAGAACGTTTGTTAATAGTAATTCCCAAAGTTGTAGAGCACATTATGAATTAAGAATTCACTTTTCTAACTTTTTGGTTATGTCCTTCACTCTGCCTCAGAAAACAATATACATACTGAAAATGAGATAACGATTATACAATATAATCAAAGTATGCATCCATTTCTTTTAAATAAGATGTATAAGATTTCTATACCATCAGGTTAGTATAAATACAGACTTCTATTAGTTAGAAAGATAGTGAAAACATTAAGTTTTAGATAAAGTAGGCTTAAAAGACAAGCTAGTAGTGTCATATGATTAAAAAAAAAAGAAGTTATATAAGCTAGAAATACAACATTATTGAATAGATTTAACAAGACAGTGAAATGGTATAGGAGTTTTTAGGTTCTTACATATTTGGCTAGATTAAAGAGTGTTGCGAATTTAATAAAACAAAAGTACTGTAAATCTCAAGGGATTGTAAACCACGTATAAAGGAGATAACTGCTTGTTTAGATACAGTACCTGAATAACGTTTGTATTATATTCAAGTATTTAGTAAAATCACGTATACGTGGTGCATGTCACATTCTGTTAATTACACACACGGATATCTTTTCCTCGTTTATGGACTCTTATTTAACCGTCTGTGGGACCCAGAATGGCTAGGTGGTTAGGACACTCGTTTCTTAATCTGAGAATCGCGGTTTCGAATCCCTGTCCCACTAAATATGCTCTCTTTTTCATCCGTGGGTTCGCTATAATGTAACAGTCAATCCCACTATTCGTTAGTAAAAGAGTAGCCCACGAGTTGGCAGTAGGTAGTGATGACTAGCTGCCTTCCCTCTAGTCTTACACTGCTAAAGTAGGGATAGCTAGCGCCGATAACCCTAGTGTAGCTTTGACGAAATTCACAAAACAAACAAATAAGGCATGACCATCTGTGCCTTGTGACATACGTGAGTAGTGAAAGACCGTAGAAACAAGTGTTATACACAGATTACGAGGTTAAACAGAATTATTTATAAATACATAATACTGAATAAAATCGTGGACAAGTCTTTTTTCTTTCTTTGTCCTTTGTAAGTTGTTATAGTTTTTTAGCATCAAGTACTGGTGTTTGTGCAATAGTTTTACTTAGTCTTCTATAAACGAGAATTATACAAAGTCACGTTAACAGTTTTCGACAGTTCATGTCATAATTTATTTTAATGCTTACGTAAGGTTTGAACTCCTTCCACAATACTTACAATATTTCTATAAAAGAGAATTGTCACTTGATTTATATAGAAAATATTTCAGCAGAAGGGAAAATTACCACTTCATTTACATAGCAACCAGTATTTCAACAGAAGAGATAGAAAATTACCACATATTTTACATAAAGACAATATTTCATCAGTACGAAGAATTACCAATTGATTTATATAGAAATCAGTACTTCAACAGAACAGTCTTAGCACTTGACTAGCATAAGAATTAATACTTCAGTGAAATTACCACTTGGTTCAAATACAAAGCAATACTTCAACAGAACAGAAAATTACTCCATCAAGATCTATGGCATAAGCGTTGTAAATAATGAAAATGAACAGACTGTCTGTTCTGAGGCTGACACAACAGTTTCTGAATATTACCCATAATTAATGCAGTATGTTCACAATTTGATTTATGTGTTTCTAGTTACCTTACGCATATGAACAGTTGTATGATGTGATTTTCTCTCTCGTTTTATAATCTTATATATGTTAAGAAAACGAGGGAAGGAAACTGTGCAAATAATGTTTTAACGTAAATATATAAATATTTCTCGACAATGGCCTGGCATGGCCAGGTGGTTAAGGCACTCGACTGGTTATTCGAGTGTCACGGGTTCGAATCCTCGTTGCACCACACTTGCTCGCCCTTTCAGCCGTGGGGGCGTTATAATGTGACGGTTACTCCCACTATTGGTTGGTAAAAGAATAGCCCAAAAGTTGGCGGTGGGGTTGATGACTAGCTGCCTTCCCTCTAGTCTTACACTAGTAAATTAGGGACAACTAGCGCAGATAGCCCTGGTGTAGCGTTGCATGAAATTCAAAACAAGTTTATGAAGAAATTATAAATATTTGGCGTTAAATTTCCTCTTACAACGATCTCAGACAAAGAGTGTTTGATAAAGGATTCTTTTAATTAAATAAACCTTTTCCATCTTATAAAGTGACTGAATTTCCATTAAATTCAACTTCTTTAAACATTTTATCTGATATTTTTGGGCTTATTTTATTATTATTCGTTTGTTTTATTTTGCTGAGATATTTCTTCAATTTTCCTGTTATTTGTTAATGTATTAATCTTCTAAAACATTTATATTACACTGTAAACAGTGTTATTGTTCTACATGTAACTTTAAGAACTTTTTCTGAAGATGGAATGAAACCTCGACTTCCTTCATTTGCGTAATTCTTCTACTCGTAATGAAATTAATATGTTTACTTCTTTGGTGACTTTTCTGCAAAACAGTTTTTCAGTGCCAAAAACTTTCCACTAGAGATGACATTTGACGTAATTTGTGTTTTGCTGTTGCCGAGTCGTGAATAACGGACTTCGTTATTGAATTATAAGAACTCGTTCAAATAAATTAAGATGCAAGCCTTATTGTCATCACACACATGTTTATACAACTTAAAGTTTTTAATTAACGTTTAGCGAGGAGTACACCTGGTTATTATTACTATAGACGTACTCCATACAGCCTTCAGTTTACATCACTGACGCATAAACCAAGCCTGATTATTATTTTTTCACAGGTTTTATAAAGAGCTTATAGCTTTAATTTACATTAATATCCGCCATTTTATGTCATTGTTGATCATATAAATCCATTAAATTAGTAAACTTCTTGTCTTCTAAAATGATTTACTTCTATAGAATAAAAGTGTTTATTTGTTCATGTTTAATGTTAGTTAGATAAATAAATTATGAAGTATTTCATTATTTTTGGGTGAAAGATATTTATTCCTATAACTAGACAAATAAATGGGTAGAATGGAAAGTCAAACCACTAGCTAATCAAAGAAATTTATCTTGTTGCGAAGAAAAGTTGCATAATCTTTTATCTAATATCCTACAACTTCTCGCGATGTTTTAGAAATAAACATTGAAGATTTTAGCTTTTCTAAAATATACTTAAAAACTATTTCCACAATTATTATAATTATACAACAAAAGTCATTACAATATTTACTATGATTACAATTATACAACAAAAGTCATTACAATATTTACTATGATTACAATTATACAACAAAAGTCATTACAATGATTACTATGATTACAATTATACAACAAAAGTCATTACAATGATTACTATGATTACAATTACACAACAAAAGTCATTACAATGATTACCACTTTACATGCTGAATTTATATTTAAGTCTTTTAATATTTTTTCGATATTATCTTCTCATACTGTAAAATCATAAACATTTTACTTGAGCATTAAGATTTACTTTGTTTTTAAGTTATTTTCTAATATATCAAAATTGTATCATATACCACATAGTGATTGATTCATAATAAGGTATATATGTTTTTTTTTATTATTATTTAATATTGTTCCGCCGACCTACAGCAAAAATGGCTATAAATATTATAATAAAACTTGATCAGTATTACTAAACGCACCATTGCACATTTAGTAGAGTAGTTCTTAAGTGTATTTGACTACTTAGCAAATAATATCAGATGTACAAGCATTGAGACCCAATCGTTTTAATGTAGTCTGTGGTTTACATGGAGTCTCGTATTCTTCTATATTCATACCTATAAAACTGTGTGCAGGCCATGGATGTAATTTAATGTTTATTTGGCAGGCGTGACACATGTATAATATCGATTATTAACTTACTGTTGTAATTGTATTGATTTCGTATATCATTTATTTATGTATGCAGTTCTGGCCCTTTCGGACACACGCTGCCGACAGGATCGCTTTTTTTTTATTACTACGCATGATCGATTTTGGCCACGTTTACAAACATCTAGGTTGAATACCACAACAGAGATTTTTAAGCTGTACTTTATAAGATAGCATGAAGCTCATTTTCGAGCATCGAATCGGCAGTCACGATGACGGTTGATGGTAAGTGTCAAATTGTAGCCAACACTGCGTGATTGTAAGTATTATAGATATTGCAGATAGAGTAGCCATTCTTGAAGAAGTAGCAAGAAACGTGCAAGTAGTAGACGGTGGTTGTAGACGAAAGTGAGGCAGACATTTAAATAGCTATATATTTTATTTAGGAAATATTTAGTTTCAGAAAAAGAATTCAGCAGCGACGGCCCACCAACGTTTTGGATCGCCATAGTAAGAGAGAGTCGTGTCATGACCCAAACTGCATCAGAAATGTAAGAATGAAAGGTATATTTATATATACATAATTGTTAATTAATACGTTTACGACCATGTAGAGCGTGTAGAATGTCACTGAAATAAGACATCTGACCGGCTGCTGTAAAACTGTGACTATGGAGGAAGAGGAAGAAAAAACTATATGAAATATTACAGATGGTTATTTGTATACATATACTATTATATTATGACACTTTGTGTTATACTTGCATTCAATATTTAAGCGTTTATCTGTGGCTATCCATATATACGGCTTTACAACTTAAACAACAATTATAAAGCCTGTATGTATATGTATATATATATATGTATATAAATACTAGCCAACAAGCACTGCACGTGCATACATGTATAAAACTCAGTTACAAAATCCAGTCCATGTACCATTCCAGTATAGTTCAGTATTCACTCCAATCAAGTGTTTACAGAGTTCCCATATAGTTACAGGTTTAAATATCGTAGCTATATATGTGTATTACAACCATATAAATAACACGTGGTTTGTTGATCACTGTGTATCATAATGATGTATCATCATGTTATTACACAGATTTATGTCGACGATGTAGATGAAAAAATCCGGAGAAACAAGGCTGTTAAAAATTGTTAATTTAGAACGAGGAATATGGTTAGTAAAAAAATATGAATACAATGAAATTAACTTAAAGTAAAAATGTAATCACAAGAAACGTAACAAAAATCTTAAATTTTGAGACATATTTTAACTCTAAAAGCTGTAACGTTGTTTCTGTGTTCTTTTGAAGATCCCTACTCACTCTTTTTAAGCTAACATTTTCTAATAATCTTGTTCAAGTTGCTATTCACGAAACATTCGTGTTATGTAATGAAAAACATAGCTTCTCCAATTCGACAAAAATCTTTTTTGTTCTTCTTTCAAAAGAGACCGTTTCCTCCAGATTGTTGTAAAAGTTACAACATAAGTATTAAATTTCACTGGTAATCTTCTGTAAGATGTGGCATTAGATTTTTCTCAACAGGTTGTCATTCATTACGGAATTTGGTAAATGCTATTGCAATATTCCCCTCTATCTAGTGAACCAAATTTTTACTGATGGGCTGATAAGGAACCTTTCCTTTACTAAACTGAAAGCTATTTACATTGGTCTTGTGTTTGTTTTTAAGTAGGTTAATTGACTGCTGCTGTTACATTTACATCTTGTCTCCTTGTCGTCACTGACACTATCTCTCATCAAGTCATTACGGTAAATATTTGTTTCAATTAATTGCTTTGTTAGCTGTTGCTTTTCGAACGCTCTGGGGAAGTAAGCCATTAATATGAGCTTTGACAATGAACTGAGAGTGAAGAAATAGATTCGTGATTACCATAATTTGACACTAAAAATGTTAATTAGATACCTGTATTTGTCAAGATTTGTATTACTTCTGGATTTAAAATATTTAATTATTACTTAAAATTTAAGGTACTAAAAAATGCCTATACGAGTTTGATTCCAGCTCGTTAGTAAACATAAAACTACCTTATTCTACGTTTTCCACTATACCCACTAGTTACCAAGTCAATGAATCACTCACCGTTTTCTACCATACGTATCAGTTACCAGTTAATGACTCATTCTCCGTTTTCCACTATACTTAACAAGTTGCCACCCAGTGAATTCATTCTCGGTTTCAATCATACCCACGAGTTACCTACCAGTAAATCACTCTCTATTTTCCATTATACCCGTGAGTTACCTTCCAGTGAAACTTAATTTTTATATACCTGGTTAATATGTTAACCATTTCGTTTTATGATCATATTGTATAAACGTGACGAATTTCAAGAAAACACAATATTACTTTTTCTTGCATTATATTTTAAAACTTACCGGTTACTGTTACTGACAGTTAAATTAACTCGTACAATCATAATATCAGAATCCAATTTTTTTTAAAACGTAGAGTAGGATGTAAACAAAGCTTGTGGCACCCTAACATTATAAAGCTGAGAAGCAAAATCTCTGCGTTCTCATGCAAACAATAATTGATTCTAACTGCTGTGCTTTATTAAGAACCACTTATTTATATTAAATCAATCAATATTTTACCAAAATCATCAAACACGTCAACAGCTGAGAGAGAAAACAAACAACAAGAAAAACAACAAATGAAGTAGATAACATCAAACTCTTGACCAAATTGTTTACAAATTAAAAAAAAAGAAAAAGTTGAACGATTACAGCACCATCTGTCGCTTAAAAGCTAAAGTAACGAAAATAAGTTTTTAGAATCTTTAAAAGACATTTTTAATGTTCAAAGTTGTTTCTTTCCAAATAAGTTAAGTAAAGCGTGGCTGTTATATGGTAATCATGCGTACGTTAAATTTGTTGTATCTAATAAAGTTAAACTTAAAATATTGTACGGTAAAGTTTTGTGATGTGATGTTTGTTATGCACAATGAGATACATTCAGTGTTTCAACTGCATGAATTGATATTTTCAAGTTTACTTCTCAGACACAGGGGAAGACCATATCTTAACAAAAATGACCGTAGCATTAACAAGTATAAAACCTGTGTGTCACTGAGGTAGTTTGAGTCCAGTTAACCTTTACTGTAGTCAAGTAATTAGATATTTTATAGAGCGTTTGAATACCGGTGCATTTCTCTGGATAATAATATGAATACCAAACATGTGTCATACATTTCATCCTCGTAAAACTCTACGCTGTATTTTTTAAAAGCTCTAACATTTTTTTTTTAGAGAATAAGTCGATGAATGTAGATATTGGGGAGTTTTTGCTATTATTATAACATGCAGATTGACTTTGATTATAAGATGTCTAATTGTCGTCAACAAATAATTCATTGCAGTTAGCCTACTAAGGAACAACCCAGGAAAACGCACTATTTTCCATTTCCATCTCTATTCGACAAGAAACGGTTAAAGCAACAACTGCTTTTGTTTGGTTGGTTATTATTTATATGTAATTTGTCAACACGAGTGTCAGTGAATATTATTACTCAGGCCTAACTGTGCTTATTTTAGAAGTAGAATTCATTGGATGTCAAGTGTTTTGTTATTTTAATGGTGAATCTTAATATATACATATATGTATCGCTTGTGTTACGTGTTGTTGATATTCAACCAGTTACAGTTTTTATTGTACACTTCTTTGTGACCAGCATGTGGTTTGTTTTGTTTTGAATTTCGTGCAAAGCAACACGAGGACTATTTGCGCTCGCCATTCCTAATTTAGCAGTGTAAGACTAGAGGGTTTGTTTGTTTGTTTGTTTTGGAATTTCGCACAAAGCTACTCGAGGGCTATCTGTGCTAGCCGTCCCTAATTTAGCAGTGTAAGACTAGAGGGAAGGCAGCTAGTCATCACCACCCACCGCTAACTCTTGGGCTACTCTTTTACCAACGAAAAGTGGGATTGACCGTAACATTATAACGCCCCCACGGCTGGGAGGGCGAGCATGTTTGGCGCGCGACTCGGGCGCGAACCCGCGACCCTCAGATTACGAAGCGAACGCCTTAACGCGCTAGGCCATGCCAGGCCAAGACTAGAGAGAAGACAACAAGTCATTACCAACCACCGCCAATTCTTGGGTTACTCTTTTACCAACGAATAGTGGGATTGACCGTCACTTTATAACGCACCCAGGGCTGAAAGGGCGAGTATGTTTGGTGGGACAGGGATTCGAACCCGCGACCCTCAGATTACGAGTGTAATGCCTTAACCACCTGGCCATGCCTGACCATCAGCATGTGACCAACGCTTCATTGACGTTAGGTCCGTGCGGTTGTCCTACAAACTCATTAATAGTGAGATATTTTCTCGAGTACTTTTCACCAGCTTAACTTACTAGAAATGTATTTACGTATACACCTACACTACATTCATAATAGTTTATCCTAATGATATGTTGTAAGATATAGATATAGGTGGCTTTTTATTATACGTAATGTAGTTATTTAAGGGAACAGATGCATACATACTGTTCTATCATGTATTGTGTATTCTATGATGTCTGTCAGTAAATTATGTTTATACAGATTTTTATGGAAGTACTTCATTGTCATATGTTGGCGTCCGTCAGGTATGCAAGGCATGTTTGAATATCTTTGTAGGAATTTTGCTGATGCGCTTTTTGTTCGCGGGATTCTGTAGTTAGTATTTGGTACTGAACGGTTTGTGTTTTATTTTTTGATGTCTTATACCAGACTGGGCATTTGAATAATCTTCATCGCCTTATCAGGGGTTTAAAAAATGCGATACCATCGCGCATGCTCTGTATCGCTACCGACGCTTGACGCAAGAAATAAACAGAGAAGTCTTGCATCGTATTTTGTGCTCATTATGACAAAGTTAAAATAATGTTTACAGTAAACAACAATTAATAATCACTGCAAGATTTTACTTGTTTTAGTTCGTATGAACGTAATAACAGGAAGAACCATTAAGAATAATTTTCCTACAGGAAATTATGTCTCTGACAGCTGATATCGTTAGGACGTTTCTTCAGAACGCAACAACAAGTGCATACAATCAGTTTGGACGTGTTATAAGCCACAAGAAATGCTATTTAAAAAGTTCTCTTCAAATCAACTCAGTTTGATTTGTTGTTTTTTTCTGTTTTAATGCGTGATTTTTATGTCTGTTTTCGTTATTTATATTTTATTGATATCCTTAACGTTGCAGAAGAGGCGACATGTCCTCAAGTTCGCATACACATAGAAAAATATGTTTCAAATAATAACGCCCATTGACAATATTCTTCACTTTACTCGTCTATAATAATAAAAGAGTCTGTCTGTGTGTTTGACCTTTATATCTACAAGAAGGAAAAGCCTAGAGATATAAAACTTCACGCGCATGCTAAATATATTCTGAAGGTGAGAATCTGGTGTTATTCTTGCATTTCACACCACAAATTTTGGCTAATTCTTGCTCTATAGCGCGTAAGTCCCACAAGTCTACTTCCTGAAGGATTACAGAGAAGTATAATTTTTTCCAGTTTTCTGTGTGTATGTTCTTATAGCAAAGCCACATCGGGCCGAGTCCACTGAAGGGAATCGAACTCCTGATTTTAGCGTCGTAGATCCGTAGACTTAACGCTGTACAAGCGGGCAACTTTCCAGTTTTCACTTACTGAATGAACCATGTGTGGAAGTTTTCTATCAAATACTCTTTTTTTTTTTTTCAATACAAACATGGGAAGAAAAATACAAATACGAGAATTAAAAAAGCCGAATTGAACTAAGTTTGAGAAACGCCAGCGAACAACGTGAAAAATTGTGAATCAGAAAATATTGGAGAATTCGAAGAATGAAAGGAATTCAAATACAAGTACAGAAAGAAAGAAAAAACGAATCAGAGAAGTTAATTAAAACTATTCGCTTTTAAAAAGGGATGAATTAAGTTCGGTAAATGACAACAGACAAATCAGTTAAAGAACTGGATAACTGGGATAGCTGTAAATGTAATTAAAACAATGGAGAGGTTTGATTGCTACATTGAGGCCTCTTTGAATCACGCAAGGATTTCAGAATTCAGAGGCGGAGCATGTGTATCTTATTTTTGTTTCCTCATTACATAATAATTTATTCTGGCCATTCAGGTTCATAAATATGAAGACTCGTGCTACGAGAAAAACAACAATAAAAGAGCTAGATGGCTCATCGTCATAAATATATACTGAACAAAATTATTTTTGTTTGTAAGAGCTCACACCAGTATCCATATCCATTTGACATTTGTTTGTAAGAGCTCACACTGTATCCATATCTATCTGACTTTATGAAAGAATAATAGGAATAGTTAGGAGCTAAAAGAGTCTTGACTTCTGATGCAATTGACATCAACTTTCCAAGAAATTTATCGCTAAAAAAGTGAGGTAACTGAATAACCTTCACTTTTCATGTTGTTAATGCAGAGCGTTTTTTAAACCTGTTTCGAAATTTAAAAAGTGGAGGAAGGGTTTCCTTTATAGTTCACAGAAAAACAAATGGTTAAAGTATTTTATTGTATATTCAGAAGTGAAATAAACAGAAGTGAACAATACAATATGTTTTTAATATACTTTTAGCCACATTTCAGTGGACTTGCAAAACATTCAAAGACCAACATTTATTCCAAATAAGAACAGCTGATTACAGTATTCACCGTACGGAAACCTAAATTAACTTCGGTGTGTGAATAGTGTGATAACATTGCGTCTAATTCACAATTCGATATTATACAGTGGACAAACTGCTTAATTATTTTATAAATATACTTGTGTATGTTACAGATATTTTTCATTTTTTCAAGAAAGATAAAATTGAATATAGAAGCTGTGACATAGAGGCATAATGCATTAAGGTTCTATGTCGTAGATTCTCTATCAGTTGTGTGTTCAACAATACGCCATGTTTTTTTCAGCTTTGCATTGATAACTTCATAAACATTATCTTTGATGCAAAAATAAACAAACAGACACACCTAAGCTGTGTGGCTAAATCTCAGTAGGATGTAGCACTTTGTTTTATATAAACTTAACTCATAATGTTTAGATCATTTTATCCCTTTGTTACTTATGGCCGATGACTTACCAGTTGGCCATTTTAAGATGAATGAAAACTATTCGTAGGTTTTAATGTTAAGTCCGTTACTTACCATTAATAGCCTAAAATATTTTAGGTATTTGAATAACAAGTGAATATATCGTCATTCACATGTTATTTCTTCTATTCACTAAAATGACAAATTTTAGTAAAAGAAAAAATCACTGATAACTTACCAGGTGGTCATTCCGCTAAATAATAATGAATAATTAATAGTAACATTATAGTCACCTGTTATTTTAATACCTAAAACATCTTGGGTTATAACTGGAGAATAAAAAAAATACAGTAATACTAACGTATTGTTTACATTACACCAATTTAAGAGGCCTAACTACATTTCAATGGTTCTCTCTCCCTTGTGCTAGGGCCCGTAATGTCCAGGTAGTCAGGGAGTTCGACTCGCAATCTGAGGGTCGTGCGTTCAAACCCCCATCTCACCAAATATGTTCGTCCTTTCAGCCGTGGAGACGTTCTATTTTAATGTAACAGCCAGTCACACTATTCATCAGTAAAAGAGCAGCCCAAGATTTGGCGGTGGGTGATAATGACTAGTTACCTTCCCTCTAGTTTTACACTGCTAAATTAGGGACGGCTAGCGCAGATAGCCCTCGGGTAGCTTTGTGTGAAATTCTAAAAACAAACAAACAAAGAAACGACAGACCCCTTTTGCAATATAAACTTTACTTTTGGTACACTTATGTCCCATTGGAAAATGTCACAAAGAAGTTAGCGTTCTGTTCTTCCGTTCCCTTTCAGCCATTGGGCCCTTATATAGTCCTAGGTGTTATTACTACAGTAAAACCTGTTCAAGCCGGAAATATCAAACTTTTGCAGCATTATCTTAAGATTTCTTTTATAAATGGTCCTCTATATGGCGGAACCTGCGTAACGGGAACGGAAAACTAGCTTTCATCTACCTCATCTATCAACAAGTAGGATTAGAACCTGGGTAAGGCGGAAAAAATGTTTTTGATTAAATATTAATTTCTTATTTAATTAATAATTTCTTTAAATATTAATAAATTCTTGTTTAATTAATAATTTCTTTAAATCCTAATAAATTCTTGTTTAATTAATAATTTGTTTAAATAATAATAAATTCTTGTTTAATTAATAATTTCTTTAAATATTAATAAATTCTTGTTTAATTAATAATTTGTTTAAATGTTAATATATTCTTCTTTCACTAATAATTTGTTTAAATATTAATAAATTCTCGGACATTTTGTTACAGCAAGTATTGGTTAAATATATTCTGTTCTTTTTTCAGCCATCTTTATTCCGGAGGTTGCTATTCGAAAGAATGATTGACTGTACTTTTGGTTGAATTTGCTGATGAAAAACTAGAGAAACCATGGCTAATAGGTAAGAGTGAAAATCCGTGCCATTTCAAAAATTTAAGGAAGAATCAACTTCCTGTAGGATTGGAAAGCAAATAACAAAGCGTGTATGATAAGTGCTATATTCGAGGATTTGTAAAAAACATTTAAACAAAAGAATGGAACAAGAAAATAGGAATATTCTACTTTTCCTATATAATGCAACTTGTCAAACAAATGTTCAACTTTTAAATATTCGTTTAGTCTTTCTGCTTCCATGTACAATATCAGTTCTACAGCCACTAGATAATGGAATTATACAGTGTATAAAATTGAAATACAGAAAATTGATGCTTCAGTATATTACTGCAAACATGGACGACTGTAAGAGAGCATCTGAAACGGCCACGAAAATTGACGTGTTAGATGTAATTGCATTTTTAAGTCTCAATCAAATGCGTAAAAGATGAATGCGTAATAAAGTGCTTCCAAAACTGTGGATTTATTCTTGATAATGGCGGAGATTGTGGAGAAATTGTTTGTTATGACGATTCTAGTGAAATCTAAACTCTGATTGAGAATATTGATACAGATGATTCTGTAAACGCCGAAAGGTGTGCGAACGTTTACAAGGATGTTTTAACAGAAACTGATGAAACTGATTAAAAAATCTATAATATATACGAAAAATAGTAACAGTGTAAGAGATTCAGAAGATGAACAAAATGGAAAAGATAGTGAGGAAATAGAAATACTTACTTCATCGCAAGTATTAATTTATATTAATGCAATCAAATTGTACGCAAAAATGAAGGGGGAAAATGAGCTTCATGAAAAGGACATAGAATTGGCGTTCTCTTTTAACCGCATGAGAAAGCCCATTAAAAAAATGAAACAGTTGAAATTGGACACTTTCTTCAAATAAATTTGATTAAAATTTTGTGTACTTATGTATATTTTGAATGTCTATTTTTCTTATTCTAATAAATATAGCATAAACAGTATAATAACTTTATTCACAAACATCTTACTTCCCTTGAGTAAAGAAAGTATAACGTTTGCTAAAAATTTACATATAATTAAGGAAGTGCATGTTCACTGTCTAAGCCGGAAAACCTGCTTCACCCGGAAATTTTACTCTGTCCCTGCGATTCCGCCTTAAACAGGTTTTACTGTTCGCCTCTTATGTGTGGGTATTTGAGTATTTTAATTTTTGAATACCCAGGAGGGTCAGGTGCACGAGACCTCTTCCTCCATCCCTAACTTTCATGTCGTCTACTCGTTGGAATGTGTTGTTGGGTAGACTTTGGGCCAGAGTATTTCAAAGTATTGTATATTGATCTATGCCAGATTTTGAATGTACCCTTTGAGCACTCTGGGGAGGGAGTCACATAGGGAAGTAGGCAGTCGTATATGGTTTCCCTATGTCACTTCATTATACGTCACTATAATGTTTGCAAGAATTATTCTTGGTTACCATTTGCTATAACCACAAATAAATTCCGGGTCTTCTGGATGAACATGATAATATAAGTTGAATATTGTAAGCAACCTAGACGACACTTTGAGAACTTTTTAACAAAGCTGCTAAAATCGCTCATTCACAGAGTGATACTAGAAAAATCCTTATGTCTTTTTCAGCAAGATCTGTTCTCTTCTAATACAGAAGAACTAATTAGTTGAACGTAAAGTGGCATCTTATCCAAACTCACGAGTGTGTCTGCAGCGATGAGTCGAGACATTGCAACATCGTGTAACCTCTCAAGCATCACAAAGAGGGTGTCTCTGGATGCCATACTGATAGGTCTACAAGATAAAGCTTTTAAAAAATTAAAATCTTTTTATGAGACTTGGCATACAAGTGAAAAAAAATCTAATATATGAGAGATGTTAAAAGAACGTTTGTCATGAGCTATGTTAGTTGTTGAACAAATCCTTCGCCAAATTTTGTTATTCACGAAAAAATTAAAGAAATGGTTATATGGTTACTCAACATCTAGAGGTGTGACAATAAAACATATCGTCAAACAGCAAAATTCGATTTGTACACTTTATGTACATTTTATTGAATTAAAAAAATAAAACACTTCTCTTTGGTATGTATTTATTCTGTTAATATGTTAAAATATGCACTGAGATTTTGTATGTTCACCAGAGAGATGGCGTTTTTAAGTTGTGTTTCTGTTATTATGATTTCCAGTCTATCTTCAAAACAAAAAACGTATAATTTAGAAGAATGAAAAAAATAAATTAATGAGAATAAGCGAGAATATACAAAAGAAAATTCATAAGAAAATTAATACACACATAAAATCAACAATAATCTATTTTATAAGAAATAACGTCAACAGAAATTGGTATAATTGTATTACAAGCGGTAATTTTTATGTTTTGAAAACAAAATTTATCAGTATTAATTATACAAACGAGTATATAACACTAACGAGACCCAAAATAACATTAAAATATAAAGAATTATTTCAAAATAAATAAAAAATTAAGAAGGACAGATAACGAAAAATAAAACCAGTTTATCGCTTCTGTGGGATTTAGGTTTTATTCTTGGCTTCAAAATTCTTATCTCTGCCAAAATAAATAAGTTCTAGGATTATTTATTTGAAAGGACAGTTGCCAACCTGCGCTTAGTAAGGCCACGTATGAAAACAAGGTATGTGGTCTTATATTTAAGAAGAAATATAAGAATTTAATTTAATCGAAAAGAGGATAGCAAGTAAAAGGGAATTTAAACATTTACGTATTTAATATCACCTAAGAGATGTCATTTTTAATAACTTGTCAAGTTTAAATCTGGTTTCGACAATTACGGTGGGAAGTTTGTATGCTTGTTTTTTGAATCTCGCGCAAAGCTACTCGAAAGCTACCTGCACTAACCGTCCCTAATTTAGCAGTGTAAGACTAAAGGGAAGGCAGCTAGTCATCACCACCCACCGCCAACGCTTGGGCTACTCTTTTACCAACGAATAGTGGGATTGACCGTCACATTATAACGCCCCCACAACTGAAAGGGCGAACATGTTTGTTGCGACCGGGATTCGAACCCGCGACCCTCGGATTACGAATCAAACGCCTTAACACGCTTGACCATGTCGGGCCTGCAAAGTAAATGTCTTTGCCGTGATCAGGATTCGAACATGGGTTATTGCAACCACAACGCAATATCCTAACCACTTGACGATCACGGGATACGGTGGGAAGACACAAATAAACCGTTGTGTAGATTTCTGCTTAGCAATGAAGAAAGTCGTAATAATACTTTATTTTTTCCTTAACTGAAATGTCATATTCTTTGACTGAAAACACGGAGTTTAATCCTGGACGGACCCTCACAGATCTAACATCCAGAACCTGTTTTTGATTTTTAAAATCTAAAGACAAAAACAAACAAACAATGACGAAATGCCTAGGTTACATTACAAATTACATTAGGTGTACGTAATTAACTTCATTAGTCTCCCTATATCTCCAAACGAAATAATAGACTCAATAGCGTTTTAACTGCTATTTTCCAACAAGGACTGTTCAAACCTTTTCCCATAGAGAGGAATGAGGTAGGCCAGACAAAACATTAAAGTGACATACATACTGCTGTATTTAGAAAGTAAACCACCTATAACAGTGGGTTATATATATGTATATGTTACTCTCAAAAGGAGAATAGACTTTTGGATTTTTCATTAAGATCGTGTTCCCCAGTGACATAGCGGTATGTCTGCAGACTTTTAACGCTAAAACTGGGTTTTGATACCCGTGGTGGGCATAGTACAGGAAGCCCATTGTGCTTAATTTAAAAAAAAAACAGACGTTGAATGCGGGGACTATAGGAGAAACGAGGGCATATTTTTGGGTTACTTTAGCCTCGACAAGCTTCTCTCTTTTTACTGTCGCTCCTACCTTTCAAAATTAAAAATTCCCCTTCCAGTCCTTCGATATAGAAGCAACGCCTTTTCAACGAAAAATTAAGCACTGTGCATATAGCTTGTAAGGTAATATATTAAATACGAAAAAAAAACTAAAATTACTTCTGAACTATCTTGCGCTTTGCTGTTATTTATGTAAAGGTTAGAGAGTAGCTTTAATGGACTCTCTAGTGGAAATAAATCATTCACATGGCAGTTTTCTTACTAGTATCTTTTTTCTTCAATAATGACTTGTAACAAGTTTTGTCCGTTCTCTTTGAGAAACTTTAGACTGAAATGTATTGTTGCATAGATTTAAAATAATCTAAGATCAGGCTTACATAAATACTTTGGTTAAACTTAGAAGCATATTTTAAAAAAGCTATATTGGCAATGTTTCTAAAAATAATTAAGAATTTAAAGCTTGTAACGTTGACCGAGATTACTAATGGTTAATATACTTAATTTTTTGAACTGAAACATTGAGATTGAATCTACACTGGTTGCGCTTTTTATACTCTTCTGGCATAAACATCTCTCTTCCCTAGAGAAACCATATGCAGCATCCCTTGAGTCAATCGTAATGGAACTAATGATATGAATATTTGTTTACATCTTTTGAAAGACGCGTGTTCGGAAACTTAATCTTTATCCACTAGTTCTCGAAACATGTTTAAACATACAGTATAGAAGGTGTACCGCATTCTTACATAAACGTGTAGTATCATTTTTAGAGTCAATATTTTTCTTTTCTAAAGAAAATATCTCAAAATGGTTAGATCGTTTTTTGTTTCTAACGCCAGTCTTCATTAAGAAGGTATCCTGATGTCATGCACAACTCGAAAGTTGATTTTAACATTCTTATTACTTGACATTTATGGAGTTTTCATTAGTTGTGTAAAAATTTGCCTTAAAAATCACTGTTGGGGCTCTTTAAAGACATATTTTCTAAACTATTTATGCACCATATTACTCGTGAGCCCATGACTTTAATATACTAATACGGGAAGTGAAATAAGTTACAACTGCCACGTCGCAAAAATTACAATTACTCGTTTATTCACAGATAGAAAATGTCTATTTGTATGTTTTGATAAACAAAGATAATATTGGTAATGAGAAATCTGTATAGATCGATTATTTTAAAAACAAAATATAAATATAACATACGTGTTTTATAAACCTAGAACGTAGAACTACCGGCAGTGAACCCCGTTCACTTTTTAAGGGCATTTTTCTGAACTAGTGACACACCAAATTGCCTATAATTCTATGACTTAATTGGATACAGGATCCCTAATGAGTCACATAAAACAATAGTAAATACAAATACATTTTTACAGTCAATATTTATAATCAGTTCCACAGATTACTACTAGGACTACTAAACCCTCCACTTCCATATATTTTAAGTTTAAAATGAGTAAGTTCACTCAGTTGTTTGAAGATCAATCTTCGCTGTCAGTGTTGTGACAGTTATAAACATGCAACATGTGAATCTCACTGATAGCAAACAGCGTTATAAACACAAATTAGGACAGACAGGCAACCTATACAAAATGAGTAATCAAAGTATTGTCAAATTAAGACGGAAAAAGCACAAAAAACATGAATAATTATATTTTATCAAACTAGAGAAAATGAACAATCATACATTATGAAATTATAGTACACAATAAGTATAAAACAACCACTTTAATATTATCAATTCAGAGCAACCAGTCAATAAAAATTGAACACTTATAACATCAAAGCCCAGCATAGGTTAGCGCAAATAGCCCTTGTATAGCTTTGCGCGAAAATTCAAAACAAACAATATAACATTAAATCATAGCAGACAATCATTACAAAACGAGCAATTACATCGTGTCCAAGTCTTTCTCTCTCTCTCTCTTGGGATCTGAGTGATATTATGTACCATTCGTTTGTTTTTGAATTTCGCGCAAAGCTACAAGAGGGCTATCTGCACTAGTCGTCCCTAATTTAGCAGTGCAAGACTATATAAAAGGCAGGTAGTCATCACTACCCACCACCAACTCTTGAGCTACTCTTTTACCAACGAATAGTTGGATTGATCGTTACAATATAACGCCCCTTCCCGACTGAAAGGGCGAGCATGTTTGGTGTGACGAGGATTCGAACCCGTCCTCAGATAACGAGTCGAGCACCCTAATCACCTGGCCATGCTGGGCCGTCGCGCATTCTACATCAGATATTGCTCATTAACAACAATATATATTCATTTTTTTATTATGGTGATTTAGAAATAATATTTACATACCTCAAATATTTATTTTGAAAAACGATATGGAACACGAAAATCACAGAAAAAGGTTACGATTAGTGAATATTTTAAAATGTTATCCGTTTCAACGCCAGCTGGCGTTGCATTAGAATTCGATAGATTTACTGATGTGCTGCTTCACAATGTGGGAAGCATAGGATGAATATAAAACAGTATTTTTGCACAACACAGGTTAAAGATCTTTAGTGTAATAATTAAGAGTAATGTGAAATCAAACATTACATCTAAGCGATTTTTAATCATAAGTGTTAGACCTTGTGGCTGATATATTAGTCAGAGTAATTTAATGCTATGATTGGTTTCATTCGTTAAATGTTGCATAAATAGTCCAGTTCTTTTTTTCAATAATTAATATATATAATTTTAATTGTGTATCACTCAAGTATGTTATTAGAGTAAATTTTTCATGCTATAGGATTTATTCATAAAAATAGTTATCATATTAGTTTCGTTTACGATACTTAAATTCACTAAATATAGTAAAGTTATATCTGAACTCAAGAAACTTAATATGAATGTTCGTAAGATAATCATATATTAGTGTGGAGACGGTAGAACTTGAAATTATATGTTAAACACACACATCTACTGCGAATCATAGCCAATGCTCACAGGAATACTACGCTATCAATGACTTTTTTTGTTTCGAAACATTTTGTGCGACACATTTGATGACGTTTGTCTCCGATACGCTATTCATTTGATATTGTTACAAACGCCATTCACTCGTAGCTATCAAGTCAGCTGATTTCAGTCTTTTTTCATATTGTAAAAAAAAAGAAAAGTCAAATTTCAGTGACTCTCTTTGTTCTTCAAGAAATATCCTGAAATCGCTATGACCTTTCGTAAATCCACAAATAATGGGGTCTTTTCTACATGACACTTCTTACACGTGCACAACTTTATAATGTTTTCCAAGGTCTGTAGTAACAGTTTACTTATTGAACACCTTCCTTCTACATGCAGGTAGCTTGTTACAATTTGTCGATTTGGAAGTATGTATCACGCTTTATAAGTTAACCCTTCTGGAAAGTTGATTTTGTTTCTCAGCATGTAGCTACATAATAGACTATCTACACTTTTTTTCACCGCGGGAAATCGAACCTACGATATTTAATATTGGTAGTACAGTAATTTACCACTGGCCTACCGTGGTCATTTCGAAGAGTTACATAACAGAAACTTTACTAACGAGGTTTTCTTATTCTGCAATTACAAAAGCATATCAGGCGAGACATTTTAACTTCTGGAAGCAATGGATATCTGTATCGTTGACCTGTGTTGGTATTCTACGACCAGCTAACACGTTTATATAGAAATCAGTGAAGAATGTTTAAAAACTTGCCTTCTAAAGAACTACATAGTGGTCCATTGCAGCTAATGTAGGAACCTCCCTTAGAACTGTATGCAAAATATTAGACAAGAATTTAGGACCTTAAAAACTGGCACCCGAGCTTTAAACTGTCGAAAGGTGTACCAACGCCATCTAGCGTATAACAAAATAATAGAATAATGTTGTCATATTGAATAAAACACATGCGAACTTAGGTGTCTGGAAAAATCTGCCCACTTGTTTAAAACATGTCTAAGAAGTGTTCTTATGGGATTTGAAGTTGTTGTACGTTGCAGCTTTAATGGAAGATAAACGTTCGGAGAATCTGGAAAAATGTAAGATACAAGTAGATGCAGGTATATTACAAAGATCTCTCAAGGATTTCTGTGTCTTTGTGTTATAAAAAAAAAGGTCGTTGGTTGATGGACTTTGAGATGCACGTAAAGAGAAGGGGATAACATTAACCTCAGTATATTGTGCAAAAGCCTTTCTGCACTGAAAATTGAACTGCCAAGGAACAGTCCAGAAGGAGAAACAATCGTGGTTGGATCAAGTGTTTTATTGGTCCTGGGCTTTTCACCTTATGGAAGCCTTTTCGAGACAGAATCTTTAAGCGCAATACATTTATAGTCATAGCTTGAGGACCCTAATTAGTGTGAAACCCTGAGTTTCAGCCTGGTAAGCCCATGCCTTAATCCGAAGTTGGCGCCAATACATCAGTGTTGGAAAATGGACTGTAAAGAGTAGATACTCAAACTTGCATTGTTACCATACTGTGAACACCTTTTGTATATGCACTTTAACCATTATAATGATTTATGTACTGGATATACCTTCTTAACTGATTAATTTAAACTTACCCACACATCCATGAGTGACGACGACGAGGGAGGAACCTGCCAGTGGGTGTGCGAAAAAAATCATAGTTTTGATTATAAGGTATCTTTGGCTCCTCCACGTCTGGTGGATGAAGTTTTATCATTGGGACACCCTGTGGCACATTATTGTCTGCCATGGTTAAACCACAGGTAGCTTTCTTACAGCTTGAGATGATGTGAGTAAATGCACATACCAGGTTGTTATGGAAAGTACGTAACGAATCTTGCTTATACTTTTAAGCTGTGGACGCTATTCTAACAATATAACAGCCTGGTAAGGAGATTGCGAGGTTTGGCAAGGGGCCGGAAAGATTCCCACACTTCAAGACAAGCAGTGGAGCGTTTGTTGTGGCGCGTAGCCAAACGCTGGTAAATATTATATGTCAGTAATCGTAGGGTTTTTCGGTATGTAACTCACGTAAATCTTTGCTGAAGAGCCAACGACTTTAGACAGGATATAATTAGGCTTAGAATCCTAGATTAGGCTTGATTCTGCTGTGGTCACACCTGATAGTACAAAGTGTACATTGTGTAAAGGGGCGCCGGTAACACTAAAAATTCCGTGAGACAAAAAACACAGAAATTTAATGTCTTTCGTTAGGATAGTAAGTGTTGGAATTTAGCATGTGTATATGTGTGTGTGTATATATATATATGTGTGTGTGTGTGTGTGTGTATGTGTGTGTGTATAAACGACATCAACTTCTTTGCTGATAAGTTTTTTTTTGTATTAACTGTAAGCCTTTAATAGATTGCTGTTAATGGTTGGCTCTGTCGCAGAGCTATGAATTTCGGAGCTGGCGAGCCAGTTTCGAACACGTACGATATCACAAAACATTCCACAGACATTAAGTTTTACATGCATGACAACCAGTCGTTTATGGTGGGAAGCAGAATTCGGCTGGCGAGCTCTTTTTCTCTCTCGTCATTAGTTAAAATTAGAGAGAGCGACAGATAACTTTAGTAGCTATGTCACAAATACAAAATGCAAACTCTTACATAATTATAGTCCTTTTTGTTTTATTTCAAAAAATGAGAAACTGCTAACAAGTTCACAGACATACATGTTTAAAATGATTTACCTTTTAGTTGATCATTTGTCAGTAAAGGTTTACAATTGGTTAGTAGATTCATGAAACGTTTCTTTAAAAAAAATCAAAGATTGTTAGGGTAATAATTTAACCTAAACCTTAAAACTTGTTTTTGTGGTTCTCTAGTGGTTAAGTAAGAAGTCTGAAGGTTTATAACGCTTAAAGTGGAATTGCGATACACAGAGTGAGTAGAGCACAGACACCCCATTAAGTAGTTTCTCGCTTAGCAATAAGAATGTTGCTGTTATGAGTTGCCATCTAGCGAAGTTTTTAAACACTAGCTCTCACTCTCCTATAACGAGAGATTCGCAAAATGCGTGATTAAAAATTATTTGTTAAACACTTTTGTAGTTTATCGGTTTGTGTACGAAAAAAAAAAAAGTTAAATATAAAGAAGCCATTGAAGAAATTCTTCCTTTAAGGCAATAATATAAAAATCACTTTAATGTGTGCTAGAACCCATTTATTTAGGAC